>NW_019728501.1:1956818-1969072 GCF_002891405.2 Cryptotermes secundus | reverse complement strand
AAAAACCAAAAACTGATGCCGGAAGCAGCGTCATCAGCAGCGACTTGAAGCACAGAGCAAATGATGCTCGAGATGGTTCAAGTTCGTATAGCAACAGGCGTGACCAGAGTGGTTTGAACGGCTGTTGTACTGCGATGTGGAAAGCAAATGGAAAAACTACCACATTATCACTTTTCCTGGATAGTCTCTTTCCAAAAACAGAGATACCATGTATGCGAGATATTTTCTCTGGAGACAAAACAAATCAGAAGGGGGGATAGAAGTTACCAGAAGATGAGGAAGAAGACGTAAGAAGATGCTGGATGGCTTTGGGGACAGAAGAGGATATTTTTATTTGAAGGAGAAAGCTCGAGATTGCATTAAGTGGAGGAACTGTTTTGGAAGAGACTGTGGACCTGTCATCTGACAGATTACTGATGAATGAATGAACTTGAGAGAAAAGGTCTTCAAATAACTTAATGAGCAATATACATCCTGAATGTTTGTCTGGAATATAATTCATTAAAAAGCTGTCTTTCCTGGCAAACTTATCACTTAAATTTGACCATAGTTTCGCACAGCAAAGGATTTATGATTAATATTTTATCATTACAAATGTAATCCAGTTGGAGAAGTCAACACAATTTCGGTTTTTATATTGGACTATTTTATCTTTTAATTTAAACATTCTTATGTTTCAAAAATAATCCTGGATAAGGCAGTAGCATTCAGAAGACATCCCTGCACTCATGGCATGAAATCACACAAAGTGCATGAGACTGCTGAACAAATTTAGCAAGAGTTCACAATAAAGCCAGAAAAGGAGCTAAACCTAGGAAAACATCTTGTGGTTTCTTACCTATGCTCCATTAAGGTACTCAGCCACCTACATATTGGTTTCAAAACTTTATATAATGTCTTGCTACAATGCTTCTTAATGATGTAATAATACGCAAGTCCAGTATACACCAGAACCACAATGATAAGGAGCATTCCCAGCCCGTCACACCACTCCAAATCACATTCTTCTGTAACACAACAGATCCCTTCAGTCTTTGGAATATACAGTTAATGACAATAGACAAAGTTGTGAATTAATTTTTAAATTTGAAATACATAAGAGACAGAGTCTGTTATACTTAATTAATTGAAAATTTTATTTAATATTTTTTTCAGTTACTGTAAGATATTCTTTTTTTGACCTAATAGATTTTGTATTTGGCAGTGGAATCTTGCCCTTGGAGTACAAGAGATATAATTATTGCATATTATATGTAGTTAAAATAAAGTTTTTATGGGGCATTAAGAAACATGAGCCATTGACTATCCTGATCAAGATTGTCTTTTTGGTGGATTCTTTCAGTCACTACAGCAACTGCTTGGCTAGCACCTCGATTAGACCTTTCTTGCCATTTGATGCCAAACATTCTAGCTAATGAAACTGTCACTACATATTCATCACATGCACGTGCACGTACAGAAAGAAAAGGAGAGTGAAAATCTGAGTCCAATATAATACAGGAATATGAAAGTAACAGTCATGGCTACAGCAGTGGTAGTATATAAGCCAAACCATACAAAGCATATATGAGGGTAAAACAGATGTTTTACTCTTTGGACTCTTCAAAAATATAACCAGTAGAATCATACCACTTAAAAAACAATATTGTTGGCAGGCAAGTGAAGTAGATTTAGAAATTATTTATGCAAAAATTCATTTTACAGTCAATACATGTTTATGAATGCTTTATTCTTTAAACAACTTTTTTATTGATTGTTGTATTTGTTATGGTTGGTGTTGCTTTCCATAATTTATTGGAGCTTAGCATTTTGTGATTTGTGGAATACAGATAGAGAAAGCTGAGTCACTCAAGCTGTACAGCAGTACAAACACTTTACAGCAAAACAATTATTTTACTTTGAATTATCCTCTCTGTGTTTGTGTGCGTTTATGTGTGCACAGTCATGCTTATATATACAACACTGGTTTTAATGTAAGTAAATGAATGGCACTATGGAGGAGATGCCCTCCAGTTTTGGAGGAAAGCTGCAAATATATTGAATAAGCAGTCGCAGACAGCCAACAAGGGGTGGCCCTTCAGCTTGGGGGTTGGGCATGGGGCTAACAATTCCTCACCGAAAAAATTATTATGTTACGAAAATGAACACAAAGCCTCGGACCTGGACAGATTCCTTGGATAAACGACCTAAGCTAATGAAAATGGATATGAGATTTGGCACCTGGAATGTTCAAAATTTGTATAGAGCAGGTTACTTGATGTCCGATCATTCAGGGCAGCAGATTGTGATACTGACTACTACCTGGAGGTGGCAAAGGTTAAGGAAAGACTGGCAGTGAGCAAACAACACACAGAGTGCATATGGAGAGGTTCAGTCTCAAGAAATTAAATGATGTAGAGGGTAAAGAGCAGTATTGTGTTGATGTTTCAAATAGGTTTGCGGCTTTGGAAAACTTGGAAACTGAGGTGGAGGTTAACAAAGCTTGGGAAACTATTAGAGAGAATTTAAAAATTCTGCCAAAGAGAGTCTAGGTTATTATGAACCAAAGAAGCATAAGCCATGGGATGGGATGGAATGGGATGGTATGGATTGGATAGATTTGGCTCAGGATAGGAACCAGTGGAGGGCTCTTGTGAACATGGTAATGAACCTTTGGGTTCCATAAAATGCTGGGAAATTCTTGAGTAGCTGCAAAATTTGCGGCTCCTCCAGAAGGGCTCAGCTCCATGAGTGAGTAAGTAAGTAAGTAAATGAATGGCACTTCTGTTTCATATTCAGGAGATCTACATTTGAATCTTAGCTCAGGAAATAGCCATCAAGACACAACGCTTTTCTGATGTTTTCCTCAAACTCTACACACAGACTCTGAGATAGTAAGTAGGTCATACTTGCTTTCTTCCATGTTCTTCCCAAATTACAATCATCTATGAAGTTGATGAAACACTGTTAAATTAATCAATACATAAACATTCAGGACTCTTCAGAATTTAAATTTCCGTATGTGTGATTCAAAGTTCTTACGTTGAAATTTCCAGAATGCAACTGCAGATATGACATAAACAAGTGTACAAAGATGTAGCATCCAATATAAGGCTCTTTGTGCAGCAGTACTATAGGCTGAGAAATGTCGATTCCAGAATCCTCTGCCTTTGTTATGAGACATACTTCCTACTGGCTCATCAGGTTCTGTTGAAGGAATTTCATTATGCTGAGGAGGAAAATATAAAAGATAAAATTATATTGTAGTAAGGAACATAGAAATTGTATTTCATAAAAGTTTGGCAAGTAAAGAATAATAGCCATGAACTTAAACAACATTACATGTAACAAGGTTGACAAAATGCATGTACATAACACAAACAAATGCATTTCACAGATACATGTCCTGAAAGCTTTTATCAATATTTGACTCTCAAAAAAATGTTCATAATATATCAATTTATCCAAAGTTATTTTTCAGTGTACTCAAATATATATATATTTTTTAAATAAGGTATATATAAAATGTGTTTTAGATCTTGATATGAAGTGGTAGTTACTGCTGGCCAATTTGGACTGAAATTAATTGACTTATGAAATTCTCACAAGAATACTAAACATCAAATTCCTTCACATGCCAGTCCAGAAAGGATATATTTCATTCATACAGACACATAAGCATGGTGAAGCTATTAGGTGTTCATGCACAGAGCCACTCTAAGGCACTAGTGTGCCTTGGGGAAACCATAATCTTGGGACCCTCCTCTCTTTTTGCCTTAAATGAAAAGACCTTATGATTTTATGCTGATACGTACTTATATTGGAATGATACAGAGAAGATTAGCATGGCACCTGCGCAAGGATGACATGCAAAATCATGAAGTGTTCCACATTTTGGGGGGCACACAGTAGCGTAGTTGGTTGGGGCACTATGCTACAAGCCAGAATGTCGCGGGTTCAAGTCCTTATGAGGCCATTGGATTTTTTTTAATTGATCTAATCCTTCCAGCCGCACTATGACCCTGGGGTCGACTCAGCCTCTAACAGAAATGAGTACCAGGAATTAATTAAATAATTTTCCTGGGGAGTAAAGAGGGGCTGGCGCGTAAGGCCAGCCATCTTTGAGCTGATTGTCTAGATAATGTGGGACCCTGAATGTCTCACAACCCTATGGGCCTCCAGGGCCTGTTACAGGGATATATTTACTTTTTTCTTTACTTTTTACGTACTTATATTAACAAAAGTGAAAAGGATATAAATAGATTAAAACACAATTTAAATTTATCTAGGTTTAAAATAATGTTTCAAAATGCAATACTTAACATTTTACACATCCATACCAGAAGTATGACATGCCAAACATACCAACGAAGGAGGACAAGGAGGAGGAGGAGGAGAAGGAGAAGGGGATGAAGAAGAAGAAGAAGAAGAAATTTTATGTGCTTACTGCCCAGGTAAGTGAATCAAACTCACAAGCTGAACTAACTTTTGAAGACTTTAGGGATTTTGTACATAAAAAGAAACAGTCATTTTAATAGTATAAATTGGATGGAACTCCTTTTTGGTTTTATTTTCATAAAACCATCCATGATATTATTGAAGTTCACCAGCTCTGAATTTTAATTTTCAATTGGCTTCAATGATTAAGAATTGAGATAATTTTGATGCATTATGTAACCAAATTCTGACTTAATAGAGTTTAATTTTGAAACAGAACAATCTCACTACTTGAATATAACACTGTGTAGTCTGGACTTCCTACAGCCTCATTTCCAACAAGAATATTCTCCTTCTGCCAGGGATGTATGTAACGTCAGCTATAAAGGATTATGCTGTCATTTGAATAGATGGACACATTGTTGCCTGTAGCTACAGATTTTCTGAAGTAAGCATTATTCAGCCTTTGAGGGTCCTTAGACATCTGACACTACCAATACAACTGCTGCTGATGGTAGTATTGGAAAGTTGCTGTGACATAAACTGAAAATGCCTGGAAATATAATTTTGAAATATTCAGAAAAAATCTTGGGAAAATTTAACCACATTTCACTGACACTTGTGCGACCATAAAATCAGGGGGTCTGGCCAGCTACCCACTTCATGCATTGGATAAACTGGCCCTGTTCATGGCTAAAATTATTTGGTGTATATAGATTTTTTAGTTAGTTTCTTGGAGTGGGGTGAGAATGAGTTCACTTGGTATGTCGGCCACTAACAGGCCTATTTTACCAGTCCCAGATGATAGATGATGAGTATGGGGCAGTCAATGGAATGACAATTGGCAGGAGAAACCAAAGTACTCAGAGAAAATCTGCTCCAGTGTCACTTTTGTCCACCACAAATCCCACATGAATTGACTTCAGCTCAAACCCAGGCAGCCAGGGTGGGAAGCTAGTGACTAACTGCCTGAGCTATGACACAGCAATTTACTATATATATAGGATGAATAAAAATGTTTGGTCTACCGTAAATGACGTTTGTTGACTGCATCCTGCTTCATCGCTGGATATCCCAAGTCTTAATGGAGCAGCTCTTCTAAGATGAGTAGTATTTGCAAGTCGGTCCTCACTTATTTCTATCTGACGTTCATCAGGATTATTTCCTTTATTCAGTAACTCTGAGGATGCAGATTCTGACACCTCCTACAAAAAAAGTTAAAATATTTAAGACATAGGACCATTTAATAGCATAATTGGTACCTGGTACAAATAATTATGGTAACAGTTTTCTCTGTGTGTGTGTGTGTGTGTGTGTGTGTGTACATGTGCTTGTGTGTTTAATAAATTTCATTCATTTAACAACACTTTTTCAATTGACAAAGTTATACAGTGTCCAATGAAAGAATAGCTGTAAAATATCTGCCAAGGAACAAGCAAAAATAATGAAAACATATTTGAGGTATAGTATTATCATAACATTTGCATGGAAGGGCTAAAAGAAACTCCGTGATTTTAGCCCACAAGTGAGCTATACCGACCAAGCGACCTCAACTTGTCGGCGAAATTAGGAAAACCATAGAAACCTTCAGTTGGGATAGCCAGGATCTGGACTGACAATCAAAATCTGTGCCTCATGAACATGATGCAAGTGTGCTGACCATGTAGCCACAACTTCCAGTTTCAATCTATGGTACTTCTCTCACACAAAATAACAGTTAAAATCATAGTTTTAAAATACATTTGCATGTATTTTGGTTTTAGATTGAACAAGGGAAGACAAAAGGTTCTGAATTGAAAAGTAGCAAGCACTGTCAGCATTATTAGGTACTTCACATATAATGGTTTTCAAAGCTTACCTTATGGTAAAAATTTGGCTCATTAGAAATGGTTTTCTTTTGATACAGCTCTTGATTTACAGATCCATCTGCTTTATTCTCGTTTGTTTTTATATTGTGACCACTTGGGACAGATTCTAAGTTGGATAATTCTTGTTGAGTGGAAACCTGAAAATACATGTGCTTTAAGTACAGTGTTTTAGAAACAGCAAAGAACAAGTTAACAACACGCTAGAGGAACAGGTCTCAAACTTTTTCCACTCTAACCCTATATTAACCAGCAATAAGACCTTCTGATCCTCAGGCTCAACCTTCTTGGCACTTATCATTATTAGAACGAAAGGAACACATTTGTTAGATGAATTTTCACAGTACAAACAAGGTCCTTGATGCCTCTGATTTTAGTTCTCCCATTAGGTTGTGAACACTGTACTCTAGGATTATATCACCATATGGTTAATAAGGAAAAGTCACATAAGTTTTCAAATTTTCTTGGTAGTGATTAATAAGATTGTGATGTACTGTACTCTAGGATGATATTACCATATGGTTAATAAAGGAGGAGTTACACCATTTTTCAAATTTTTTGGTAGTGATTCTTAAGATTGTGATGTTCTGGGATGGTTCCTAAGTAGTTCTGTGGGAAGTTCGGACATTTTCGAGGAACATGATGCATCGATCTTCAGGGTTGTCCCTTACTAGGGCTATTCTGTGCCTATTTCTTCTAACTGGCTTGGACCAGGTTCTAAGAAGAGGGGTTAACCTCTCCTTGGATTCCATGAACATCTTCCTTGTAATTTACCTATATAACCAAGTCTATTCCTGAACCTATAGACTGCAATCCTGAAAACAGGGGCATCATGTTCCTCTGAAACGCTTGTACCCAACTACAGAATTACATGGTGTCACAAATCAGAAGACCACAGTCTTAAACATAAAGTTCTGGGAAGAACTAATAACCTAATTTCCTTTCACTACAACTTATGTATTTTATATGACAAGTAGAAGAAATATATTAGTATGTAGGCATAAAAAGATCAACTGTATTAAGTAAGTTAAAGAGTTATTTTCAATTAAACTATTAAGTCAGAGTGAAATGAGCTTACTTCAGTGTAATCTTCAGATACCCTGCTAACAGCTTTTTCATTCAAATATGTAGAACTTAAATAGACCATGTGAAAATTGATATTCTAAAGCCCTCTGATCATATTCGCCTCTATTAATACATTAGATTGACAGATTCACATATGCATCCATGGTCATTTCTCACCATCCCCATGTCATGCAGGTCCTTAACAAATTTGTCATTTATTTATAGTTCCAAAAAATCCATAGAGGCATCTGCCTCAGATATAGAACAAGTCAATAATACAATATAACATATAATATACATACATAATCAGACAGTCATCATCGTCAAAATTTAAATACTCAATACAACAAAACTACTGTACAACAATATATTCATATATCAAAATAACATTTAAAATTACATACATGATTAAAAGACCATCAAGAATCTTAATATAGTAATATAAAATCTATTTTCTTAATATATGATACACCTATATTACAGCAGTGATAGCACCTTTTTCCTGAGTATTTTATTCCATATTCCGTTGCATCCTAGCAATAGGCAGCAGTGTTTATTAAATATACATGAGGTATCAATCTTTATTCCAGCAGTAGTATTCTTCAACAGTATAAAAAGAACTGGTGATAAGAAACTTCTTTAACGCCACTTTAAATCCAGGAATGTCATAAGATAATTGTTTAAGCTCTGGAGGGAGGTGGTTATAAAGTTTGATACCAGAATACCATCCACCTTTCTGAAATATCGTTAAGTTTACCACCGGAAGATGTAGGTCATGATTAAATCTGGTATTACGTGTGTGGACATCAGAGTTTGTTATATATTGAAATATATATAAATTGAATATGCCAATAATACAAGTCTGTAAAAAGTGAAAACTATCTGCATGTCAACTACCATTGTCTGCTGTACATATGAGTATGATTATATATGAATCCCTAAAAGAGTAATTTCTAAATAATATCAATCTAGAAACTTCTTCCTTAAAAATCAAAACAATATAAATATCCACCTAAAATGACATGTCCTCCAAATTGTCTCTTACATGCCTCTTTTATACCCTCCAGATAACATTTCACTATTGCTATGGAGTTGAAACTGTACACATTATTTCATAAATATTTCTTATTCTCAGGAAAAGAAGTTATTGTAACCATCAATATGTATTTCCTATTACAGTGAAACACATTACAATAAGTAACAATTTTATAAAATAAACAGAACAGCAACACTAGTGCCACAGGCATTTTCTTGTGGATTGACTTTAAAGTGATACAGGATGTTCCTGTCAAACTCCCCCATTTCAGAACATCAGTGCTGGAAAATTATGATGGCTGAATGAGTACAATTCGTGACATTATGGAGAAAAACTCAAAGAGTTTCATTACATATCTTTGAAGTATCCGCTTTTCTGGTGTGCAATTTTGCAGTTTTTAAGAATAAAATGGAATCTACCCAGCAGTGAGCACAGATTGATGTGTGGTAAGTAAAAATTATGTTCTTCGCTACTGGAGAGGGTATGGAATGTATACAGCAAATCTGGAGATGTGCATGACTGTTTATGACAAGAAGGTCAAACATATCTCCTGTGTATTCCAGGAAGCTTGAATGCATCAGTCAAGTGCACAGGGACTTGCAGGTTCCATGTATGACACTACACAGAGTTCTGCACCTGTCTGCATACAATGCATAGATCGTCCAATAGCTGAAGTTGGACAATAAGCCACGTTGAGAAACTTCAGTATTTACATGCTGCATTGGATCTTCACAGATCCTGGCTTCCTTTCAGTCATTTTGTTTTCTGATAAGGCTGCATTTCACCAGTCACGAAAAGTTATTCTGCATAACATATGGAGCTCTGGAAATTCTCACATCTATAAAGAGCTGGTCCAGTATAGCCATTAACTATGCAACACGCCAGACGGTCACGGGTTCAAGTCGCAATGAGGTGGATTTTTTCAGTTGACCTAATCCTTCCAGCCGCCTTGTAGCCCTGGGGTCAACTCATCTCTAACAGAAATGAGTACCAGGAATCTTCCTGGGGGGTAAATGGAGACCGACATGTAAGACTGACAACCTTACCACCATCTGTGAGACGATCGTGTAGAGAACATGTGGGACTCTCAACATCTCACAACCCTATGGGCCTCCATGGCCTGTTACAGAGATAACTTTACCTTTTTACCAGTACAGCCATGAGATGAATGTTTGGTGTGGCTTAATGAAGGATAAGATTACTGGATTCTTTCTTTGTTGAAGACTAAAATAACAGGTAATATGTATCTTTATAGTCTGGAACAATTCATATAACCCAAAGCAGTGGATTTTCTGACAAACACCATCTCCATATCAATGGAGTTTCCAATTTCAAGAATCCCTCAGTGGCACCTTCCTGGATCGTTGGACTGGGCATAATTGACCAACCTCTTTACAACCATGTTTGCCAGATTTCACTGCATTGAATTTATTTTCATGGGATACATAAAGGGCAAAGTGTGTGACACTCGTGTTTCTGAGTTTCCAGCATTATAACCCATTATCCATGATGTGACTGACACAGCCATTCCAGTTATGTCTGATAAAACATGGACAGAAATTTATTATATTCTATGACGCATTACCTTACACCCATCACCGCGACAACCGCTACAATCAGAACGGACACTTCCATGACAACGGATACGTGGAAATTGTGGAGTTCCTACAGCGACAAATCATAGCAACGAATTGTTGTTGAGTAACAACGGATGAGACGAAACACATTACCGGTGTATTCTATAAGAAGCATTCCTATAACAATGGATTGTTGAACAGCAGTAACGGAACCGTGAGAAATGGTGTCTGGTATCCAGTCTGCATAACCCCTATATAAGCAGAGCCAGAGATGACACAGAGTAGTGAGAACGAGACAATCTTGGGATAGCCGCCACCAGAGAAGTTGGGATCCAGCCATGACCAAAGACAGTTGAGATGTCGCACTGAAGTAGAGGCAGTAGTTGAGATACTGCAAGTGGTAATAATTGTAAGGTGTGTAAGAGTGAGTGTCCAATAACGATTCACTAAATCCAAGACCCACATGAAGTTATTTGTCGCGTGACATAACCAACACGTGACAATACTGTACTTGACAGTCTTTGTACCACCACTGGGTTGCACGATGAAGTGTACTAAACAGTAAAAATTGTTACATAAATTCTTGAGTTTCTCTTCCTGATGCCAGAAATTGTATTCTTTCAGCTTTTATAGTTTTGGGGGGAAGGTTTGATAGGAACATCATGCATTAGCTTGCAAAAGAAATTGTGCTATGACATATTTTACTTCAGTGAATTCCATTAAATAGGTCGAGGGAGTGAACATAGTAGGAAGATTTCATAGATGACAGCTTGGGTTCTAGAAAGTACTCTTGCCTGCAACAATAAGTTAACAAAAGAGTTAATGCTCACGTTTAGTTGCAAACTGTCTTCATATTGCACATCAAACGCTTGATTTGCATGTCCTTCCATATCTTACACTGAAATAAATGTAAACAATGTAAGTTCACAGGTTTTAAGAAAGCGCCATTATTCATAAATCTACCCTGATGGATATAAATATCTTATTTGGGCCACTTCCTGTTTCAGTTCAATTCAATTCAATTCTGTTCATCCTTTTTAGAAGTCAAACATAGGATACATCTAATATACACATACACATCTAAAAGTAACATAAGGATTCCAGCTAAGTTCCTTCATGATAACACGCAATACAGGTACAATTCATAAAAATAAAACAAATTAAATATCATATTCTGCTAATTTAACTTAAAATATATTCATTTACAGAGTAAAATGTACATGTGCTGTACTAGGTAGAATCACATCACTCTTCTAAATTGCCTCATTTTCTCCATTTCCCTATTTTATTTGGTAATTTATTGTATAATTTGATTTCACATTTACTATGCCTTTATGAAGGGCATTTGTTGTACAGAACTGAACGCTGACGTTCAACTACTGGCATGTATTATGATTATGAATTGCGACATTTTGTTCGAGTTTCTTTATACGAGTATGTACATGTAAGGTACTGGAAATACATTTAAATCATTAACACTTGCCTATATGATGTATATCTCCTCACACCACTGATTATTCATATAACCCATTTCTGTAATTTGAAAATAATTGTAATTTTTTAGTTACCAACCCAGAAAACTAAACCATTCCTCAAATAACCAGGAATATATACAAAATAAATACTTCTTATAACTTGGGCTTGTTACATCCTTGAGAGATTTAATCATATAACGAAATTTACTGAGTTTGGAGCTTAGTGGCCTTGCATGTGCATTCCATTTCTTGTACTCACTAATGTGTATGCCTAAGGTGCTTGTTTCTGTTTTATAGGCAATACCCATATTGCCAAATTTGGTTTGAGGTTTCACTACATCTCTTTATTGCCTAGCATGGAATGACATTGCTATTGTTTTCTCATTGTTTATTAGAAGACTATTTACATGTACATAAAACAATGAATGGAGCTCATTCATAACCCTATTTATTGTCTGTTGGAGGATCTGTCCATTTTCTGCAGTTATAAAAATGTTATTATTATTATTAAGTCTTCGTGTTCCTACTTGCCATGTTCGAGACTTCTCTACTTTTAGCGTTCGTCCCTCAAAATTTTATGCTATCACTCCCAGGTGTCTTATCTTGGTATTCAGTTACTAACAGTATTAGCAACATTCGTAATATTTCATAAATATTTCAGTCTTCTTTAGATTTATGTTCGCAGAATTATTTGTCATATTTGTATTTGTTTTAATTATTTTCTGTACCTTATATACTCGTGCTAACTTTGTAATTGGCCACTGTGCTGTTGAGTTATTGCACGTAAATAAACATGAATTGAATTGAATTATTATTATTA
>NW_019728501.1:1952172-1954743 GCF_002891405.2 Cryptotermes secundus | reverse complement strand
AGATACTCATACTAAGGGGGGCATTACCCCAAAAGATAAGGCCATACTTCAGTATCAAATGTACATAAGAGTAGTAAATCATCTTTCTTGAATCTAATGACATAAAGGGCTTTATTGCCCTGATTGCAAAATAGGTCTTATTTAATCTTGATGATAACACAGTAATATAATTCTTCCAAGACACGGTGCTATCAATAATTATTCTCAAAAATTTAGAGCAATTGATGCTAGTAATTAATGAGTTGGTTGATGTAATTTGGATTTCTATTTCTCTATGCTTCTTTAAAAAGAATTGTAAGAAATGTGTTTTATCACAATTTAGAGTTAAAAAGTTCCTATTAAACCATGTCATTGTTTCATTAAAAACTGAAATAATATTACTTCTAAATTCTTCAGGACTCGAATTAGATATAATAATACTTGCGTCATCTGCAAATAATATAGGTTGAGCTAATATCTTTAAGGTAAATGGGAAATCATTTATGTAAATAAGAAATAATAGTGGTCCCAATATAGAGCCCTGTGGAACTCCATATTTGACCTGCTCCAATTTTGAAAATACTTTATTAAGTTTAATATCTTTCATAATTGTTCTTTGATATCTATTTTCAAGGTACGATGTCATTAATTTGACTGCTGTACCCGAGATTCCATAAAAGTTCATTTTTTCCAGGAGTACATTGTGGTTGACACAGTTGAAAGCCTTTTGTAAGTCGCAGAATAAACCACCCATGTAATTTTTTTTTTTGTCTAGGGAAGTCAGTACATTATTTAGGCGATTGCATGTTGGAATTTCAGTGGATAATTCTTTTCTAAATCCGAATTGTTCCTTAACCAAGATATTTTTCATATTTAAATGGGAGTACAGTCTTTTATAAATAATTTTTTTAATGATTTTAGAAAAAGTTGGAAGAAGCGAGATAGGTCTGTAATTGGAGATTTCAGATTTATCACCTTTCTTATAGAGCAGTTTAACTTCAGAAAACTTCAGTCTCTCCAGGAAAATACCTGTTAGTAGGATCTTGTTACATAAATATATTAAAGGAGACAAGATATATGGAGCACTAGATTTCATAATTCTTAATGATATTTCATCATGCCATGAGAATTTTGGGGTTTCATTGACAATATTATTTCCTGAATTTCATAAGCATTTGTATTGCTAAAATTCATCTTTGGAAATTAGTGATAAAAATTCTGATGTAAATAAAATAAAAATTCTTCGTTATTAACAGAGGGATAACCAGAGTAATTATTATTAAGTAATTTTTCGGCTATGGATGAAAAGTAATTATTAAATGCATCTACAATACCTATCGGGTTACAAGATAATTTATCATTTATTTTCATCGTGATTATATTATCAGTAGGTCCTCTGTTATTAGTAATAGTTTTCACAATATTCCATGTAGTTTTAGTCTTGTTAGATTTTACTATAAGTGAGTTATAATGTAATTTTTTTGGCTGCTGTAATAACTCTGGTCAAGATTCTGCAATATTTCTTGAAATATTCTTTGACATTAGGATCATTGCTATTTCTCGAAACTAGATAGAGTATTCTTTTATTTGCTCATGAAATTTTAATACCAGAAGTTAGCCATGATTCTTGTGCATGTGGATATCATGTATCATGTGCAAATAAAATCATCTTTGTCCCTTTGATAATCACTGGCAGGTCATTTATGTATAATAGAAATAACATCAGTCTGAGAAATGAACCTTGTGGCACACCATGTTTAATTTCTTTTACTCAGAAACATGTTTTCCCAGAATTGTGCTTTTATTGCCATTAGTGTTTATTTCATCAGCTTGCTTCCAATGTGCTAAATATGATTCAGACCATGAGTTCACAATGCCTCTAACTCCATATGAATTTAATTTGACGAATAGAATATCATGATTTATAGCATCGCATGCTTTAGTTAAATCACAAAATATTATAATATGTTTTGTTTTTTTTGGATGGATTCCTGTATGCTTTCATAAAAGGAGATTATTGCTATCTTTGTTGACCTTTCCTTCCTGAATCCATGTTGCACTTCTATTACACATCAGCTTTTCTAAGATTTCTGAGAAAGGACATAGAACCTATATTGGTCTACAATTTTACATGTCACTTTTATCTTGTTTCTTATGAAGTGCTTTTAACTTTTATAGTCTTAAATCTACCAATAAAATACCTAATTCTATAAAGTCATTACAGAATGAGCTGATGGATTTTTAGTAGCTTCTATACAATTCTTGACCACATAATCTGGTATTTGACAAATGCCTGCAGAATATTTTCTCTTAAAATTCTTAGTCACTTCTTCTGCTTCAATCTCTCTTACTGGAAACTAAACATAGTTTCATTGCAACTGTTTATTTCCTGTGGTACTTGACAATTGCCCTGCTATTATCTGTCAGCTTCCACATTATCTCTGCCTTAATATTTTAAATTATGATGTAAATCTTTATAGGTGATGACAAGGAATGTACACAATGGTTCCATATATCTAATGTATTGTGACATGTTGTGCAACGGAGAACCCCCCGCCCCAAGCAGTGACGCGGTGGGTGAGTCAGCACTCC
>NW_019728501.1:1945475-1952156 GCF_002891405.2 Cryptotermes secundus | reverse complement strand
GGGGGTGACGGAGCGCTGACTCACCCGCCGCGTCACTGCTGGGGGGGGGGGTTCCTCCATTGCGCAACATGTTACACTATATTTAAAAAAAAATATTATTACAATGAAATCCTCATTACAGTTTCTCTGAAACAACAGATTTTGATTTTCATTTTTTTAAGTCGATTCTTTATTGACTGTGTCAGTACTGGGACTATAAAGTGTCAGATTAAATGATTGATGAATTGGAAAGGATATGGAAGGAAGCGGTCATGGTCTAAATGATGTACTATCCAAGAGTTTTCCCGGAGGGACATAGAGAAGCCATGAAAATCTGCAGGATATCTGTTTTCTGGCTGACATTCCAGGAGGCTTTACTGCTGGTGTAACCTGATTGGTAATTAATTTTAACAATTAAGAGAATATTAAATGAATGAAATGTAACACAAAGTAATTCGGCTGGGACTACTAGAAATGAAGAAACATCGAATAGTTGTTCCAGTGCATATAATGGAAAATGCAACTGTAACACAACCACATACACATGCAGCACATGACTATAATTCTGTAATCACTAGTAATGTACTGAACATTAGGCAATACTAAAGGATTCTGAAGACGATGTATTACATCCAAGATTACTGAGGATGGAAACAGGTCCATTGTCCAGAACATTGAATTATTTTAGAATACTAGATGATGGATAAAGTTCAGAAACACAGAAGGCTTAGAATCTTAAAATGAACCAATTAAAAATCAAAGTGACTGAACAGCATTTAGCATTTGTATACCATACTGAGTTAAATCAAAAGAAGTCAAGAGGTTTGGGTGCAGTTACTGGAGGAAAAAGGATTAAAATAAAAGCAGGTTATTTCTTTTGTTTTTCAAACTGCACCCAAAACTGGTATTACTGGCTAATGATCAGCATCCAGAAAATCGTAAAAAAGTGAATCCTGCAAGTATTCAAAGATCATAACTGTGGAAAACAATGTACTTCCCCCCACATCAGAAAATATGACAAACATTAGCTATTATAGTGTTTGGTAACTTAACATCCACTCTTTATCATCCGTCAATATTGCAACACTCTTCCATTCACCACTCAATTTTAGTTTCCATTCCATTCCATTTATTTCACTTTCTAATTGATCCTCATACAGGCATAATACAAGCCATAGGATATAGAATGAGTCACAAGATACCAAGATACAAGAACATCATACACCTCGACTCTACATGTTTCGGCCCCAAACGGCCATCTTCAGGTGTCTTGATATGTTACAAATATTTTATTAAACTGTGTTAAAACTGCTACACTGTCTTAGTTCGTGTTAAAATCACATACTGTAGTCCTCTTTTTAAGGTAAAGTCATCAGTCAGAAGTAGAGGAGTAGAGGAGTGGTCTCACACAATGTCTGATCACTATATATAGACACACACACACACACACACACACACAGAAAGAGGAAAAAAGTGCTGAAAATTTATAATCGTAGTATATGCCAAAAGGTAAACCTCCATGTTCAGTTTTTCAGAGCAAACATCCTCAAGAAATGTGTAATGAATATGTGAATCAAATTACCAAATAAATTAAGGTGAAGTTAAAGTTGTCTCTGTGCTTAAATAATTAAACATTGCTCCATGAAGACATACAGATCCACATATTCTTAACCTCAGGACTAGTTGGAGAGAGTAAAAAGCTTCATGTTCCGGCTACTTTATCCCTGGGCAATGAGCCCCTGGTACCCATTGGATAGGAGGCTGGGTTGGCCCCAGAACCAGTCTGGATGATGTGGAGAAGGGAGAAATCTTGCCCCTACTGTATTAATATAAACTACAAAATAAAATTACAGAAGTGGAACAAATGAGGCAGTTTAAAACAGAGCTGAGATCCTGCTTATTATGACACAAATTTTACTCTGTAGATGAGTATTTGTCATGTTAAATTAGCAGAATATGATATTTGAGTTGATTTGTTTTTATGAATTGTACCTGTATTTAGTGGTAGCTTGAAGGAACTTAGCTGAATTCCTTATGTTACTTTTAGATGTGTATGGGTGTATACAAGATGAATCCTATTTTTTGCTGGGGGCACGCAGTAGCATAGCTGCTTGAGGCACTAATGCTACAAACCAGAAGGTCACAGGTTCGAGTCCTGATGAGGTGGATTTTTTTTACAATTTACCTAATCCTTCCAGCTGCCAGCCTCTAACACAAATGACTACCAGGAATCTTACTAGGGGGTAAAGGCGGCTGGTGCATAAGGCTCACAAACTTACCGCCATCTGTGTGCCGATTGTCTTGAGAAAATGTGGGATCCTCGACGTCTCACAATCCTGTTGGCCTTCACGGTCTATTACATGGATAGCTTTACCTATGTTTGACTACTAAAAAGGATGAATAAAATTAACCTGAATTTAATTACATATAAGCCTACCCCACAGTCCGCCCTCCATCTCAATAGAATTAAGAAGCCCTTTGTCACTGTTTTATTTTTTTTTGGGTGAATTATGTTTAGAAAACCATGACTTATAATTATAAAGAAAAATAGGCTCTGGCCTATTTTGTTACAGAAATTTGCAATTCACAAATGGGGAGCTTCTTCGGTACAATTGCTACTGGATAGTTTTGTACCGTTAAATATAATAGCAGTATCGCCGTATTTGTAATTGAATTTAAAAGTATTCTTGCTTTCAGGCAATAAATTTAGGAGGACGCCTTTGAAGTACGTTTATGTTAAAACATATTACCGATCCGGTAAAATTGTATGAAGGCGGCAAACAATGCGACAGATGAAAACCGTCACTTGAAATTCTTTGCGTTCATGAATGCACGTGACGCTATATGGAATTTATGTGCGAGTTATGAGAATCATGACGTAACTAAGCGTTTTTCTTGAAGGACACGACTCGGAAATTTTATTCCTTAAATCCGTGACATACTTCGGAACCCCTACGTTTTTAACAGAAAACGGATATATGACTTCGGGGATTAAGAAACTCATAACACTCAAAATCCGTATGGAACATGGCCGAATTCTTTACGCGGTTGCTCACTGACGCCGCAACTTTATGTCTCTTATACGAGTACGATCTTTATATGTAGAAGCGAAGCGTCAAGTCAGATTTATCTGCCTCTGCGTGAATATTATACACGTAAATATACTGTTATAAGAACAACACTATGACGCATTTGACAAGAAACCTGTGTTTAAGCATCTGCTGTGTTTGATATTACTCGTAGAATCTGCTTTCTAATTTATGAAATAGATGATTATGGAGACAAGCAATTGCTTATCACATCATCTGCGCCTAAGCACCAGGCAAATGAAGTTATACAGGTGACATGGTGGTAACGCTCAACAAATTCAAGCTCAAAATTAAATGGAGATGGATTGTCGGCCTTAAGCTTTGACACTTTGAAAGGCTGGGTGGATCACGACTTGTCCGCGATGAATGAACTCAAATTGTTCAGTTCATTTGGAAGTTGGATGAATTAACCATCCGGCTCAACAAGAACATATCAGTTTGAAACAACATAATTCAAATAAAAATGCAAAGTGAGATAAAACTCTTCCTCGGTGTAGACACCAAGGGTGGAAATGGCTTTTCAGAACTAGGTAGACACTCCAGATCAGCTGAAAAGTCTGTGAGAATGGCCAATTTATTACAATTCAGGTGCGTGACTTTGTTCGTACATGTATCGTCGTGGGAACGATGGTTAATGCACTGGAAAGCGTTTACCTCAAAATGAAGAGCCATGATAGTAAGTAGGCAGCGTCTACTTGCGTCTACCCTTCCTTTCCAACCTGCTTAGCACCATACCGAGAAGACGTATAGCGATTTGGAGGTACAGATTTTAATGAAAAGGGCGGTACTGCACACACACATCAAATTGTTTATCAATTTATACGTTAGTAAACAAAGCGACACTAACACTTAGTGTTTACAGTAACCGGTTGTAAGCCTGTATCACTTTAGTAACCAGGCACACTGATTTTATTATTTTAATGCACAGCAATAATACCGATGGTGGTATTCGTGGTAGCAGTAGTAGTAAGCTATAATAATAATATTGCTGGTAACAACAGCGGCAACGACGACGATCAAGATGGCGATACTACTACTACTACTACCAATAATAATAATAATAATAATAATATCGGTTCTTCTCCTTGTGTAGGCAGTAGTAGGTTTATCTTTCTATACAACTAGACATCTAATGAACCAACTACAGGGAGCTGAGTCCTTTTTGAGAAGCCACCAGTTGCTCAGCTACTCAAGGATTTATGGAAACTGAAGGGTCATTACTGTGTTCAGAAGAGCCCTCCACTGGTCCCTACCCTAGCCAGATGAATCCAGTTCATACCACCCCATCATATTTCTCTCAGATCCATCTTAATATTATCTGCCCACCTACGTCTAAGTGTTCCTGGTGGTCTCTTTCCTTATGGCTTTACCACTAAAATCCTACATTCAATTTCTCCCCATGCATGCTGCATATCCTGCCCATCCCATCCTATAAATATACATGTGATACTAAAAGTTAGCAAATAATTAAAGTTTAATTTGGGAGAAACCCACATTTTACATCAGTATCATCTGTTTATGTCATTAACTTAGGGGCAGAATATTGTGACAGCCAGTCAAATACATCAGTTTATATGGCTATACCAGGTGCGTGATATACGATATATATATCGTAATCATTACGTTCATGACCTAAATACGGTAATTATCTCATGATCCCCAATTAATATATAACATTGTCAAGTATCTGTTACCACATGCATTAATTAATAACTTACATAGATTCTTATTGCACCTATACTTAAGAAGCTTGCATGTAAGTGAAGTATCTTTTCGCATCAGCACAGGCTAAAAATCCATAACACACTACACAACCTTGTCAGCACAAAACTGATTTCACAGTTTCAAATTTAAAAGCTTCACAGTTTCTTGGGTAAAATAAGCAACCACATCCAAATCTTCTGTTTGCACAACATTTTCACAAAATCATGATCTAACTTACAAACATGCGTGAAAGGTAATTTATGTGGCAGGTAATACCATGATAACAGTCAGTGAAGTCTTGTAAAACCAGTCTGACTGGAGGTGTAGGCTGTTTGTCATTAGGTGAGTGAGAGTTGGAAACTTGCCAACTACATACAGACCGTCTTGCCTGAAAGAGAAATTGCGGTAGGTAAGACAACAGTGGGGAAACAATAAAGGTGTACAGTCACGAGAAACATACAGTGTCACATATTTAAGTTGTCCTTGAGAAGGGAGATATGCTCTACTGCATACAGTTCCCACTCCACCCATACGCTGTAGAATGTGACTGTACTGTGAATAGCATGTACTGGCTTCTAGAACACTGTCAAATGTACAGTGTTCAGTTTATACCTGCAGCATGCTACACACATTACTGTGGAGGGGTGGCCAATTTTTTATTCTGAAGGGGCCACAAATTTTAGATTTGAAAATTGGTTTTCAGGATAAGATGGGATAAAATATATATGGATGAAAATTATGTTGGACCACATGTGCTTTGTTTAAGACTGATAATACATCCAGCATATAACAGCCTCCTAGTTAATTAATATCATTATACTGTATATTATTGGTATATAGAGTTTAACATTCATTTTCAGAAGAAATACTGATCATCTTACAGGCATTATTTCTGTGGCAGAAAAATATTCTATTAACTAATTCTGCTCATTAGAAATAAGTGACAATTTACTATTAGGTGGCTTAATAAACCAGTAATTTGCTTTTAGTCATATTATAATCTGAACTAACTGATTATGGGGAATAGTGTACTGATATTTAAGAAAAGGGTATTCATTTTTAAGGTCAGTGGAAGATACTTTTTTTCTGTCAGAAGATCAGAAAGGTACATATTCTTCACTTGTTTTTCAGAGGCCTAGATTATTTCTATTTTCTTTCAAAGATGTCTTTAATGTTGGGTAACGGCTTGTTTTGATCAGAGAGGAAAATGCTATGACCAATGTTCAAGAGGCAACAACAATCTGCTAAGATCAAGAGGAAGTGTTCATGAATACAATAAAATATTCATAGGTGAATCATTGTTATTTGGTATTAACATGAAAGTAGGTGCCCCTGTGCCTATGCAACATTATGAAGGCATATTGGGGATATGGAAATATAGCTTCATGCAATCTAGATCTCAGAATTTCACACTTCATCCTCAAGGAAGTAACCTCAGCCTCTAGTATCTACAAGATAGGAAGATGGGTGGGCTCCAGAATTATCAACAAATAATAACAAAATAAACAAGAAAACGATGTCTAAATCTCAAGTATATTACACATGCATATTTACATTATAAATCTTCTTTTACATTATTGTGTCAGGGATATTTAATTAATATATTATATCATATATAAAGTTATTTTGAAATTATATAAAATTACAGATAAGGTAATGCTATGTATTGCAAAAAAAAAAGCCTGTACATTTGAAAACCATAATAAAATTAATAAAACAATTTTAATTCCCTGAAGAATGTTACACGGTTCAGATAGACAAAGAATCAAAACTTCCATATTAGATACAGACATATGGGATGAAGGGATCATATATTTAATGTACTGGTAAGTCATGTTCCACTAGTCTGTTGGTGCTTGATCTAGCAGAAAAGTACCATATACTCTATACATAACTTGCAGGATAATAA
>NW_019728501.1:1938937-1945033 GCF_002891405.2 Cryptotermes secundus | reverse complement strand
TATGGTGCCGAAACATGCTGCGAAGTGGCAGGTGAAAGTGGATGCACTGTAAGATGAACACTGTATATATATATCATGGACGATGATGATGATGATGATGATGATGCAGAGGAGGAGGAGAAGAAGAAGAAGAAGACGACGAAAGAGAGACAGGCTGTAATTTATAAGCTAGCATAAATTAGAGTTCAAAAACACAACACAATGAAATACATATAATTTTTAAGAAGAATGCACATCAATTCTCTTTTATTTTTTCACATAAAAACATGTACTCATAAATTATATTTGTACTTCAGTCATGAAAGTGTGGATGACTTTTAAACTTTCCTGACCAGAATATTATTCTATATGACACAGTGGAGTGAAAGTAGGCATAGTAAACTATTTTCATTCCTTCCTGAGATATGTAGGGCTTAATAGACCTGAGTGCATAAAAAGCTGCATTTAGCATGTGTAATACATGCTCAATATATAATTTCCAAGATAATGTACTGTCTATAAGTAATCCAACGAATTTTGTGTCATGTGCTTTAAAAATTGTTTTATTAATGTAACTTGCATCCAGGTTAATTTGGGGTCAATTTCTAGCTGTAAATTGTATGAGATGGGTTTGATCACAATTTAATGAAAAATTATTGGCTCTGAACTATTTATTTAGGTATTCGAATATGGTCATTATGTCACTTATAAAATCTGTGGGGTTAGAGTTGGTAACTATTATACCAGTATCATCTGCAAACAGAGTTGGTTTAGATTTATTCTTAAGAAAGTTTGGCAAGTCATTCATATCGAGAAGAAAGAGTAACAGACCTAGTATGGCTATTTTTAAGCTATTTTATGACTAAAATTGATGTTTTTTATTTCCACCCTTTGATATCTATCCACAAGGTATGATGAAATTTTAACAAGGAACACACTTTGTTCAGTATCTTAATGTAGTTGATCATAGACACGAGGAAAATTCACAGCTGACTGGTCTACAAACATTCAGTAATTCATGAGAATGATAAATGTATGGCTGAAGTTGCAACAGTTTGTATTTACCTTCTGCAGAGATTCACTGCTCAGTAATTGCAGATCTTCTAGACAACAGCTTGAATAAAATTATATGAACTGTTAAATGAGCCATCCAATGCCCTGCAGATTCATTTCATGCTCTTTGTTCAATGAATATACAATAAAATTTTCAGGCACATATCAGTCCATGGGCCATAATTTGATCTTTGTTATTTTACAACAACACTAATTTTTCGTTGTTTTATCTAAGTATAGAGTACAAAAACATTTACAATTGATTTAACTACAAAATTATAGAAATCACTTATAAACACTGGCATTGTCATGGCTCAGGATAAGATGTCATCTGGAATTAACATTCCTAGAAAGAAAGAAAATAGTTGAGTGCAGATAAGAATATGGCAAAACTGTATTTGCAAGTATTATAAAGTACTTTTAAGACTGCTTCCACTGACAGTTGGAATTCCCCAAAGTAAGTACTGGTTGAAAAGGATGTGTAAACCATGAAGTTACAAAGGATAATTAAGAGTTTGAATAATTAATGATATTGCTCATATTCAATTGATAATTATCAATTTATGATTTAATGATTTATTAAAATCTCAATTGTATCTATTGTGTTTGAAATTATATTATAATATAATTTCAAACACAATAGATACAATTGAGATTTTAATAAATCATGTGTACAATCTGTTTGAAAACTTTACTTGTAAGCCTACTTATTAATCAGAATTGGATGAAATGTGCTGACATGACAGTAGTGTGTGGCAAGCTAAATAGTATGATTTGTCTTCAAGGAATACATCCTGTTGTGTTAACTTATACTAACTGCTTGTTTTATCTATCACAATATGACAACTCTCAAAATCTCGTTCATATTAACTGTGTATAACGAGTTTATTGAGTTTTATGGTACCTTGCTACATGTTTTGGCTTATGAAAAGCCATCGTCAGGCAGATATACAGTAATAACTTATTTTTAAACTATTGAATTGCTCTCTACATGGATATATGTTACAGTATTACAATTATTACTAACATATCAGATTTTCTGTATCTGCTTAAGTTACTAAAATTATTGTTTTTCTTATATATCAACTTGTTTTAGTTGTTATTTTCATTTAATTCTCCTATGAGGTGGTTGTGTTGTTAGGAACCAGTCAGTGTGGTGTTGTACATTTTTATTTTCCAGTCTGGTTTTTTATTTTGTGTTCTTCTATTTTCATGTTCCAATGTCCAATCTTGTTAAAAGTCAGCTTGCAGCTGGTCTAGACCAGTTGCAAGAAATATTTTTGGAATCTCCTTTGTTGCTATCTTTGTGTTTAGTGCCCGATGGCTACTATTAGAGGTATGAATTTTTTTCTTGCACTTTAGTCATAATATCATTTCTTGACATACATTCTTAAGATTCCATCTCATATAAGGCACACTCTGACTTCAGAAATGTTGAAGTGACAAAATGCGTATCTTAGAATTGAGAAAATGTGGTATATTTTAATGAACAAATGTTGAAATAAAATTCTAAAATAATTCCAAAAATAATTTTCTGTTCTACACACAAGAGAGCTGCCTTATAATTTTTAAATTGCTGATCTACAATTGTCACTTAAGTACTGATTCTTCTTTGGACATTACCAACTGTCTGGATTAAAAAGATCGAAGTATTTGAATGTAAAAGGGCGAGTTTCCTATTTCATGGAGTCTGTTTTGAAACGCTAGTCTTTGAGAACATAAGAAATCAATGTCACAGACTTTAGAACTGCAATGGCACACTATTAAAAACAAAACAATATCACAACTTGCTCATAAAACAAAGACACCGGTGCATCTTACACAGTGATTCCAATTTCTGCTCCTTACTTTCCTTACATGAACACGTATCTTTTTTCAATGACAAAAGGAAAACTGATGGGTAAATTGCTTCAAAAACAATACCAACATGTATACTATCAATATATGTTATGAATAAATAGAGTATAATTAATATTGCATAATTATTGTGAGTGGGATAGATAGGAATTTCAGCATGACTTAATCAAAAGATTTGCCCTTAAGTAGCTGAAGTAAACCTCTTGGGAATCATTCCATTCAGTACCACGTTGGCCTGGGGTTGAATGAAGATTTCCATTAACTGCATTAAGCAATAACCAAGAGGAAGGACTGCGAAACGATTTTGTAACATATGTCTTGTATAAGATGTTGGAAAAAAGTATAAACAATTATTGGGCACCTCATTCATTTCCTACTTTTTATAAAATTTAATCCAGAAACAGAAAGAAAAAATACTCCTATCTCAACTGTTATAATACAAGTAATTTAATTTAATCCTATTGATTTCAATACTGTGTGTGAAGCAGGCAAGAGAAAACTGAAGAACCACTTACCAGTGTAAGTATGTGGATGTGCTTAAAGCATTATAAAGCACAAAATATTGTGACATGTTGTGCAAAGCCGAGCCCCCCCCCCACACCAGCAGTGACGCGGCGGGTGAGTCAGCGCTCCCCTCCCACCCCTCAGCGGTAACGTAACGCTCGCGTAATAGGCGAGTAATCACCCCGCATCCTGGCAGCTATGCGCGGTGACGTCACGAGCGGAGCCAAAGATAGCCGAGCCCCGTAACCGGGTAACTATGCAAGGCGAATCAACAGCGGTGACGTAACCGGACAGCGTGGCTAGCAACAAGGGTGCCTATTACGTGGCCGTATTGTCCGATCGAGGTTACATAAGGAGCAGCGAAGGCTATTCACGGTCAGTTGTACTGAGTCAGTCAGTGAGTCCAGGAGCTACCTCCGACCGCCGAGTTAGCCAGCAACCAGTCAGTTGTATTGTGGCATTTGGAGTGTACTATTTGGGATACTGAAGATAGCAGTAATAGTGAATCTGTAATTTGTGANTATTTCAATACTGTGTGTGAAGCAGTCAACAGAAAACTGAAGAACCACATGCCAGTGTAAGGATGTGGATGTGCTTAAAGCATTATAGAGCACAAAATATGTTGCTGACACTGTGAAGGCTTCAGTAGGAAGTATGCCAATATGTCCATTACTAACTGTTACCTTCTTTATGAATTACCTATGTTCATGTGATATCTACCTCATTCTGATAAAAATCAATATACAGGCACACATCCATATTCACAAGGGATATATTCCTGACATGATATTGTTTCGTGAAAATTGCAAATGAGTTCAAGGGCTTGCTTAATGTATGTATCTCTTTAATGAAGTGTGAATCATTCTTTTCCCTTCTCACAGATTTCACATTGGCAACACTTCTTACCTTTATTTTTGGAGGCATGGGTGCACAGAAAGAATAAAAATAAGATCAACTTTACAAGATGTTCCCAATAACATGGTAAGATGAAGGTTAAGGCAGACAGACTTGCACATTGTGGATTAGAAGCCATACAAGATTAATGAAAATGCATCACAAGGAATTTTTAAAATAAATTTGGATTTAAAGTACTCACATAGCAGTGACTATGAAGGGTACTATCTTCTGAGATAGACAGATAGATAGATAGATCTTCTACTGTGGTGGAAGTCCACTGAAGTTTTGAAGGAACATATCAACTCCATCTGCAAGGCCAAAAAGTAAGCAAGAAGAAGGCAGCAAAACGAGAACTTCTTTCAGCTGCCTCATTGCTTGGCTTACCCTTTCACTCTGAAGATGAAAGCAATATGTTCATCCTAAATGTTGGTGGACTTCCCCCTGCCTATATAGCATTGAAACATAAAAGACTCTGCTCTGCAATTAAAAAAATATAATATACTGATGGCAGCTCAGCCACAATACACAAAACCAGGAAAAGGAAATGAATGAATTTGCAGGGAGTACTGTAGAAAGAAATTAAGCTGAAACCTACCAGCTATGCTTGCGGTGAGAAAACAGGTGGCACTGCCAGCAATGAAGGCTCGGAAAGCCACCTCAGTTATTGCACTCCTCCGTTCAGGGGCCAACATTACTAATCCACCGATCATTATGCCGATGGCTCCTGGGTTTGAAAATCCACATAGTGCATATGTTGCTATAATTTCTGATCTGGGCTAAGAAAGAATATTATTTGATTGTTAGTCTAATATATAGTACAGAAAGCACATGACATTCTTCGTAAGGCTACTCCATAGTTCATAATGCAAAATCATCACTTTTTTATATTAGTACATATAAGCAGTCTCATTTACAGGTTCCACATAATGTCTTTCCATCTCCCTAGCTTTCTCATACATGCATAGACACATTCACATCTGCAAGTGTACAATATAGTAAATCACACATTTCCTCTTCTGTAAAACAAAAGAAGTTTCAGTTTATATAGTCAGTAGTGGACAGGAGAGTGCAGTGCCTGAACAATAGCATTAAGCACTAATGAGTGGACAAAGATGGACCTCCAGGGTATAAGTAGTTATGGACAGTGAGACATAACTACTCAAAATGGTGATAAAATTTGTAATAAGTTAAAACTTAGAATATGTTAAACGAAACAATATTGATATCAGAGCATATCACACAAAGCATCAAGGATCTACAGTAAAGAATTATACACTAATTGTACTGTACTGAGCTTTCCCAAAGCAGTTATTCAGCTGGTCAAAAAATCTCTTCCTTTCATTGAACCGAAACTTTCATCATCATAATCACAAAGATCTACCGCTTGAAAAACATCCTGAGACAGCTAAATCGTTTAGATCTTCATACTTGTCTTTTAATATCCTCCCATCTGTAACAAAGCTACAAAATTTTTAAGACTATAGAAATAAGAGAACAATATTATATTTAAGCATCCTGTTGCACTCCATACGATAAATGATATAACCTCCGTCTCAAGTGCAAACAATATATTCTTGTGTCTTTGATCTTGCTCCCTACACTACATGTTTCGGCCTCAGACGGCCATCATCAGGTGTATAACACTTACGTCGCTGTCACACTGCACCCAGTTCAAAATTTAACATCTAAAACACTCTCCCTGTCATTATCAACTTCTACTTCGTTGATAGCTGTCCACCCGTAGATTACTTCACACACGTTAATTTTGAGTTTATTGTAATAGCACCATAATAAAATCTTTAGTTC
>NW_019728501.1:1909201-1937387 GCF_002891405.2 Cryptotermes secundus | reverse complement strand
AGTTTAAATCAGAGTTAAAGAATTATCTACATGCTCATTCCTTCTACTCTTTAGATGAATACTTCAATGTAAATAGAGAATGATGTAAAATTAAGTTATATTAATTTTTAAGCTAAAATTGCCTGTACTTATGTATGTAACCTTTTGACTTGTTCTGTATCCAAAGGTACTAACCTGCTTAGGATTTATAGAATGTAAATAAATTCAATTCAATTCAATTCAATATAAATATTTATACTTAATTTAGCACTGTGGTGAGTGCTTTCATTATTTTGCCTTAAAATGGAAGTTACTTGAGAGGTGGATAATATTTCTGTTAAGTTAACACATGGTTTGAAAAGATTGCAGAACAAATGTGAAATATTTTTGTTTGGAAAAACAAGTTGGAAGGCAGCTTATCTTGCTAAATTTTGCCTCATTGTGTGTACAGACCTGAGTGTTTTAGTTAGATTAATATTTTACTGGAAGGCAGTTTATCTTGCTAAATTTTGCCTCATTGTGTGTAGAGACCTGAGTGTTTTAGTTAGATAAATATTTTATCTACAGAATTTGAAAGTCTCAATTCTGTTTCCCCTAAGTATAACACAAACACATTGCTACTTACTGAGAGCAATCCAGCACTTTTACTCTCGCCCATCTGTTGATAAGCCACAAATTCATTTACTAATGTCTTGACGCCAACAAGTCGGGCTACCTCCTCACATTCCTCCCACTCAACGCCCATTATCCATACCAGTGGGATGAAAACTTTCCCAAGGATTAACTATAGTCAATCATAATATAAAATTAAACAGTAACCACTCCAGAACCAGAATTAGTGATGTAGATGTTTGCAGTTCTAATTATTATAGTTCATCATCTGTGATAGATCAGACCCTCTGGCCTTATCACATACAGAATTAATTCTGAATCAATGAATCCTTTGGACATTTAGCTGGACTCATCACACAGCAAGTACCTATATAGGAAAACAGAACACAAAGAACACAAACACATATCCATGCACTAGCAAGATTTACACTTGTGAACCAGAGAGCAGTCTAAGACTGAAGGCATTTTACATTGCATGGCCAGTGCTAGTGCCAAGGTCAAGAAAATGTGGATCTATACATCCACTCCCCCATATTCCATCATGACATAGTGCTTAATTAGTTAAGCACAGGGATAACTTTATCTCACCTTACCATTGGATCACCTTTAAATTTTTAATACAGAAGTAAATTGTAGATAGAAAAATCAGAGGTTCACTTAAAATAACTATTTTAAGAAAGTATAGCCATGAATTGGATATACAAATAAATATAAATATCAAATAGGAAAATTCTCTGAGATAAATACTTCTAAAACACATGGCTCAGTTAAACATAAAAATATGACCTCACATACACATAGAGACAAATGACAAATACTAATTGCAGACTGGAAGCAATTCTTTCCCTGTTATCGATGTGGAAATCACTCCAAGGTTTAGTCTGCTATTTCCTGAAACTGGGATGTAATTTCATATTACAAATGCAAAACTGTTTTCTGACTGCTAATGAGCATCTTCAGGATAGTATCTGAATTATGGGATCTTTGAAATAAAAAACATAAGAATTTATACTCCATGAAGTTGAAGATTCAATTAGAATTCATTTGTATTGATTGAAATATTGATTATAAATTCTTTATTCAAATAGAAAGACAGGCTAAATACTGTGCACTTGAGGAAGGGTCAAAATGTTCTGATGTGGTACAACATATAGTAGGTCACAAATCTGAACATCCTAGGGATTTTAAAGCAATTCCTTTTCCTCTTTACCCAATTAACCTTTTATGGTTATGCACGTAAATGTATTTGCAAATAAATGAAATGATCTGCACAAACTGTGTATGAGTATGTACATTCTTTGTGCATATAACCTTAGTTTTCCTTACTTTTAAAACTTCTGTGCTGCTACCTTTCGTTACCTGGTGAAGGTAATTTTTGAGACCGTTTTTTTCTGGTTATGACATACATAAAATAAAATGGGCCATCAATGAAAGACCAAAGAACACACAGAAATGTTATTACACAAACACAAGTAAAATTCTAAGCAATATGGAAGGGCTGATGAAGACAGTGATATTTATGTGTTAGGTGAAAATGACATACATCAAATTTGATATTTATTGATAATAGTCAAAATGTGAGAGAATCTCTCTCCCTGGAATATAATAAATGGCAAGAAAGTTGATTAAAAGCAATGATGGTGGATGACCACGCAACTGGTCACCATGAAGAATGAAGTTATTCATATCTCACAGTTCATGTGAAGTTTTAGCCTCTTGTGTGGACAGAAAAATGACCTGTTGCTCTGCATGGAGTGGACTTTTAAATATGAACTATGGATCTTCTGAACCACTATATTCTTGGAAATTAAAGGACAGGAACACAAGAAACTATCTACCAACAGTAAACAACTTCTACAAACTATTAATTAATTAATTTGCTTAGTGGGTGGGGGGCGGAGTCCAGCTGGGTCCACTCAGCATGGTGGCCACTTATTGGCCTATTGTACCTGCCGCGGGTTTCCACAAACTAGCTCAATAATACAGAAAGGCCACTTCCCTCTCATCTGTGAAAGATAAGCATAAACAAAATGCCACAGATAGTTGAAAACTGTAATTTGAAAGAAATAATATTTACGAAGGATAGGCCAATATTACCTGCCATAAGTTTCACATGACTCGTCTATGCCGATGATGTGAATCTACTGGGTGATATAATAGATACCATAAAGAAAAAGAACACAAACTTTAATTGATGCAAGTAAGAAGGTTAGTCTAGAAGTAAACACAGAGAAAACTAAGTATATGTTGCTGTCTCGTCACCAAAATGCAATGCAAAATCATGACATAATGATAGGAAACAGATGTTTTGAAAATATGTCACAGTTCAGATATTTGGGGATGACGATAACAAATCAAAACCTGACTGAGGATGAAATTAGGAGGAGATTGAACTCAGTCCATTCAGTCCAGAACCTTTGTCTTCTCATCTGCTGTCCAAAAACATAAAAATTAGAATATACAAAACTATAATTTTGCCTGTGGTTCTGTATGAATGTGAAACTTTGTCTCTGACATTAAGGGAGGAACATAGACTGAGGATGTTTGAGAACAGGGTGTCTGACCAAAGATTGATGAAGTGACAGAAGGTTGGAGAAAACTGCATAATGAGGAGCTTCATGACTTGTATTCTTCTCCAAGTATAATTAGAACAATCAAGTCAAGGAGGAAGAGGTGGGTAGGCCATATAGCACGAATGTGGAAGAAGGCATATAGGATATTGGTGGGAAAACCAGAAGGAAAGAGGCCACTGGAAAGACCATGGCATAAGTGGGTGGACTACATTAAAATAGATCTTAGAGAGACAGGATGGAATGGTATGTATTGGATTGATCTGGCTCAGGATAGGGACCAGTGGAGGGCTCTCATGAGCACGGTAATGAACCTTTGGGTTCCATAAAATGCTAGGAAATTCTTGAGTAGCTGTAGATTTGGCTTCTCCTCAAGAAGGGCTCAGCTCCATAAGTAAGTAAGTAAATAAGTAAGTTTCACATGACATACTCATACAATATGTAAAAACGGCATGGCTTTAGAGCACAGTAAAACTGGATTAACTTCTTTTACAGCTTCCATAATATAATATATCAAATCGACTTAATATTGTAGCTACAGTATTCAACCATAATAGACGTGGATTCCTCCACCATTATTCCAGGTTTAGCATTCTGTTCCTCATATGCACAGGAGGGTTAAATTCACTCCTAATAGTTTCAAAACTTACCTCTGAAGAGAGACCTTCAACCCCAACAAGCATGCCAAGCCAGGAGAGCACTCCATTAAGAAAGGCAATGAATGACACAAAGGCAATAAGGTTAGCAATAATTCCAAGTACCAACTGGATGCCTAGCATTGCTCCTTTTGTTGCAGCATCCAAAACACTGTTGTCATCACTGTAACACAGAAAACACAGAACAAGTAATGGGTGTGCTGAAGAGTGTAACAAATGTTGTCAGTAAGACACTTGGCATTATTGACAATATGACAATTAACAGCAAATCCTACATTACTCCTCCAGTTTTCTCATATCACTTCTTAAAAGGTCAAGAATTATTTTGAAGAGTTCTTTCTTTTGTGATATTACTCCATATATTCTAGTGAAAGTCAACTGATATTTTAGAGGAACATGTTCGCTCCATACTTAGGGCTGAAGGCCAAGCCAAGCAAGAAAACAGTCTGAAGCAAGCAACAAGCTAACCCTGATGATGGCGTCAACATGTTCCCTTGAAATGTAGCTGACTTTCAGCAGACTACACAACTTTATAATCTAGAATATCTAACTCTTCATAACCACTCAGGTGAAAAAATTAAATCCTGAAATAATTATAATGTTTCCTGTAATTCCACTATTCTACCAATTACTCTAGTAAGGAACTGTATTATTGAAATGTAATAACTTGATATCACTAAATACAAAAATAACAAAAAATGCAGTCAGGATACAAGCATAGCTTTTATCAGTGATATAAATGAACCAGTACTCATTCTTACTGTCAACAGTGTTTCTCTAGAAAGAAGAGTACCATGCGTGAAGTATCTGATAATAAATAAATATTTGAAATATAAAATATGATATATTCTTCTTAGAACTGTGAACAAAAAAATCAATTCAATAAAGTTTGATATAGTACTTGCAGGCACATTTTATAGAATTTCTATTTCCTCCCTTCAATTATGTATTTTATGGAAAATAAAGGAAATGAATGAATGAATGAATGAATGAATGAATGAAAGGTTCCAGTACAACATATCAAACTGCATGGAAAATAACTCTGCTTTCCATAATAGCCTCATCTTCATTCAGATAAATCTTAGTTTAACAGTTTTACATGAAATTATGCAAAAAGTATTAAAGAAAGTGACACTTCCAGTGCTATTCCAAAAATGTACACACCAGTCAGTGGCAAATCTCTCCACTGACTGAGCTGATATGGTTCTTTTTATAACCTTCAAGGTTGACAAATTGCTGCTAATTGCAGCTATCAAATCTGAATCTCACACCAAAATCAGAATTCTTTTATACCTAAGTTATTACAATAAATTTCACACCTATATCACCTATTACTTTAATTTTAATTTTAACAAAATTCTCCATTTATTCATTCATTTCATTTATTTATAGTTCCAAAAAAATCCATAGAGGCATCTGCCTCAGATATAGAACAAGTCAATAATACAATATAGCATATAAATATACATACATAATCAGATAGTCATCATCGTCAAAATTTAAATATTCAGTACAACAAAACTACTGTACAGCAATACATTCCATATATCAAAATAACATATAAAATTACATATACGATCAAAGACCACCAAGATCCTTAATATAGTAATATAAAATCTATTTTCTTAATATATAATACACCTGTATCATAACAGTAATAGCACCTTTTTCCTGAGTATTTATTCCATAGTCCATTGCATTCTAGCAATAGGCAACAGTGTTCATTTAAATATACATTTTATTCATACATTCATTCATTCATTTATTACAGTTAAAAAATCCACAAAGGGGTCTGCTTCAAAATATAGAAGAAGTCAGCAGCGCAATATAACACATAAATATACATGCATAATCAGATAGTCATCATCATCAAAATTTAAAATACAACACAACAAAACTACTGTACAACAATACATTTCATATATCAAAATAACATTTAAAATTACATACATGATTAAAAGACTGCCAAGCCTCTTAATATAGTAATATAAAATCTATTTTCTTAATATATGATACACCTATATTACAGCAGTGATAGCACCTTTTTCCTGAGTATTTTATTCCATCTGTGCATCTGTGCATAAATCTCCCGAATCTTCTCATGAAATTTCTGATCAAATTTTACAGACTTCTTGTCTCTCCATGCTTACTACATATTTTAACCATCATGACTTAGTCAACCTAATATTAAGAAGTGAGGCATTAAACCCTCAAATCTCCTTTCTGTTGAATTCTTTCACATCTGCTGTCCATTTTCTTGCATTTGTACACTTATCTGTCACTTTGTTTCCATTCACATGTTCTTCCATTTATATTATGGTCATCTGGGTTAAGACACTACATATTCTGGAAGGCAGCTACCAGTGTTTCAGAGGAACATGCAGTCTCTCCCCTTTATTCTGTAAGATGGAGGCATCATGTTTGGCTGAAACATTGATAAACACCTTCCATACTATGTGATAAAACCAAAATAACCACAATACAAATCTTCAGTGCCATAAAAACGTCAGACTTCAAGTATGTTCTTCCACAGACATGTGTGTGCATGCACATGCAGCACACACATACAAAAGCTTATATTTATATTATATTGTGACCTGTAACCTTACGTCTATCACCGCGACAACTGCTACAATCGGAACTGACACTTCCACGGCAACAAATAGGTGGAAATTGGGGAGTTCCCACAGTGACAAATCGTAGCAATGAATTGTTGCTGAGTAACAACGGATGAGATGAAACACGTTACCAGTGTATTCTATAAGAAGTGTTCCCATAACAACAGACTGTCTGAATAGCGGTAACAGAACCGTGAGGAATGGTGTCCAGTATCCAGTCCACATAACCCCTATATAAGTAGAGCTTATGACACATACAGATCATTGAGCATGGAGAACGAGACAATCTTTGGATAGCCGCTGCCAGAGGCAGTTGAGATCCAACCACAGCCAAGGATAGTTGAAACATCGCATTGGAGTATTGTGCCAGAAGTCAGGCGATACTGCAAGTGATAATAGCTGTAAGGTGTGTAAGTGTGAGTGTCCAATAAAGATTCTCTAAATCCGAGACCCACATCAAGTTGTCGTGTGACATACCCAACACATGACAATATTTATACGAGGGTCGTACTGAAAGTCATGAGCAACAATTTTTTGTAAAGTAACATGCTTTATTATTGACAAACCAAATACACCACCTCAATCTACAGATCTTTCTTTATTTTTCCACATAATCGGCACTTCTTTGTACACATTTCTCCCAGCATTCTGGGAGTTTGAAAATTCCCCTTCTGAAAAATTCCATTCCAGCCATCTGAAGACACTGACGCACTGCTTTCTGAATTGCCTCCCTTATCTCTAAACGTTGTCCACGCAGCTGATCCTTAACAAATCCAAAAAGATGGTAGTCAGAGGGTGCCAGATCAGGGCTATAGGAGGGGTGTGGAAGAACTTCCCACCCCATCTTTGCAATTGCTTCCAATGTGAGGCGAGCGGCATGGGGGCGAGCATTGTCTTGCAGGATGATGATGTTTCATCCCAGACGTTTATTGCGCAATGCGCGACAGAGCTTGTGTAGCGTCTGGACATAAAGAGAAGCATTGATGGTTTGCCCAGGTTCCAGGAATTCGGCCAGAATAAACCCCTCTGCATCCCAGAAGACTATGCCCATCACCTTCGCAGCTGATGGCACTGTCTTTGCCTTCTTTTTTGATGGAGAATGCAAGTGGTGCCATTCCATACTCTGCCATTTCATTTCAGGCTCAAAATGGTGAAACCAGCTATCGTCACCTGTTACAATACAGAGCAAGAAATCATCACCTTCGTGTCGATATCTCTGCAGCAGTTCTGAGGTGATGGCTTTTTGCTGACCTTTGTGGTCTTTGGTCAATAACCGCGGGACCCAACAAGCACAAACTTTCCTATATCCCAAGCTTTCAATCATCTCCTATACTTCACTGTGCCCTATTCCAAGTTTTCGGGCTATTGTGTCCACAGTCACACGCCTGTCATCTTGAATGATCTCATCCACTCTTTTCTTGTTGCGTTCAGTTGAGGCTGTTAGAGGACGACCGCTCCGAGGTTCATCTTCGATGCTGGTGTTCCCATCTTTAAAATGTTTCACCCATCTTCGAACGCTGCTCGCACCCATGCACACACTTCCATAAGTATGCTGAAGTCTCTGGCGAATTTCTGCAGCAGGGATTTCCTCTTTCACAAGATATTCAATGACAGCACACTGGTGAAATGACATATTGTTGTCAGCCATTTTGTTAGGAGTGATACTGGTCACATGATGCAAGCTATTGACATCACAAGACACTCAAGGTTAACACAACAGCTGGTTCCACCTACCACCATACTGTTTCATCTGCTGTTCCCACGTTGCGTGCAAAAAAAAAAGTTGCTCATGACTTTCAGTATGACCTACGTATTTATACTGCTATCTTGATTACAGGTAGACTGAATGAATTCTTGACAGAAAGTCTGTAAGTATGAGTACAGTAAACTTCTGGGTATCTGATATCCGAGCACCTGGATTTCTCATGCAAGCAGCAAAAATTTCTAAGAAAATGTACACAGTTTGTATAAAGTTACTCTGAAAACAAAATTGTCATTTGTGTAGGCTATTTGAATATATGATTGCATTATGGATCCAAATTCCTTCACACATGAATCCAGTATGTTGCCTAAGAAGATTATAATGCAAGAATTGAAAGGAAATCATGTTGTTTTGACTTTGTATTGGGTTTCTGCAAGAGTTTTTCTCATGCAACTACAGATGAATGTAACCAACACATCCCATTCCCATAATGGATAACTGGGGCTTCACTGTATAGCATGTTTATTACATGATATAATTCTACAGATGGGCTATTTTTGAATGAAGCTGCCTGTGAAGGTAAAGGCATTCTAATTCTGGATAAAAGGTATATTTTCTTTATAGGAGTACTTACTTCTTGAACATTTATTCCTTAAATCATCTCTAAACTAGGAAAAATACAAATCTATTAGAAACACAGACCTTTGTGTTCAGAATATCTTTAACGATGGGTAATAAAACCAGAAGGAAACTTCTTCTGACACTTTTACTCGTTAAACCGATTTGTGAAATATGGTAGTAACTACTATAAAAACATGTAAACAAGAGAAGATATTTCAGCTTTGTTGGAAACCCAGCAGGGAAAGGGTTAATGTTACAGTGAGTTGTAAATTGCATCTGATTCTAGTCTGTATGTCAAAAGACATTCTTAGTAATAACTTTTAAGTACCTAGATTCCTGTATGGTTGTTGACATGATATCAATTAACTAACTCCATGGATCAGAGGCCTTGGGAAGCATAGCCACTCAGCTGGTCAAGAAACCATCCACCTTTCATGATACCTGAAATTTCATTACTATGTTCACAACAGCCTACCACTGATTGATACCCGGAACAAGACAAATCCAGTCCTCATCCCCACATTCTTTTTCCTTAAGGTCCATTTAAGTATTATCCTCCCAGGTAATCTCTACCTTGTTATGTTTTATGGACAAAATATCTACTAAGCATTTATTGCATCCATGTGCACTGTATCACCCATTCATCCCAGTCACCTTGATTTGACCACTCTAATAATCTTAGGTGAAGATTACAAACTATGATTCCTTGATAAAATATGGACTTACGCTTTCTCTATAACAATGTTTTCTGCTGTTGTTTTACTTTGCTCTGTTTCTGGATAGAAAAGCTTTGACACACATAAAGCAGCAGGAGCAGACATGATGGAAGCTGTCAGGAGATGCACTGGTTGCACACCAAAACTGATGTATGCTGCCATTACACTACCTGAAATGTGTGTAATGGTGAATGGTTACATAAATACAACTATAATCATTAAGTTTCCAATTGCAATATGACTATATGGTGAATATTATTTGTTACATCAAGAAGTGTATATTTTGATATGGTTCTTATGGAGACAAAATGAAATTTAGTTATGTTTCTAAAAGGAAAACATTTATTATCTACTAAGACTACCTTCTTGACAAACAGATGTCTTCTTAAAATGAGATCAATATCAACAAGAGTAGAAACTGTTATTACGTTTTGGTATATATATATATTTTTTTTTCAACTTTACTCTTCACAGTATTTTGCATATCTCCCTAGGCTTTGTCCTTGTTTGATAGAGATAAAAGAAGTTTTCAAATACAAGTTGCAAATCTTAATGAGATTCATATTTTATGTCCTTTACTAATCTTTCTAGAAGCTAGAATAGGTCAATCAGTACAGTGACAGGCTAAGGGCTGGATGGTGCGTGTTCGATTCCTGGAAGTGGTAAGAGATTTTTCTCTTCTCCACAGTATCCAGATCGGCTTTGGGGTCTACCCAGCCTCCTCTCCAGTGGGTACCAGTGTTTTCCCCTAGAGGTTAAGTAGATGGGATGTAAAGCTGAGAACTCACATACATGTAGTTCCAAGGCAAAGAATTAGGGAGCTATATCTCTACTCTCCCGTTCACTTTAATGACATGGTGCTTAATTAATTCAGCACAGGGACAACTTTACTTTACTTTACTTACTTTTTTATGTAATGAATTACTTTCAAGAAGAATTACTCTCCAGATTTGAATCAGAAGCACTGTCACTCAAATGTAGCATTCAGAAATATGTACTGTTGATGGTTTTCAAATAATGAAGTTCCATCTGCATCAGTGAACATCACAACTAATGAGAACTGCAGATTGTTAAAAAATACATTTGGAAAACACATGTAGTCCTAGATTCTAAAGGGTTCTGACAATGGTGTATATCACTCAGATTTACTGGGTTTTTCTTTTGTGGTCTTTTTCCATCTCCCAGTATTCTAGAAAACAGAAAATATGATGCATCAGAAACTGGATCTGTTTCCACCCTCAGGTCAAGGACCCAACTGAATATATGTATTCCCCCCCACTCATCTGAAGACAGAAACAGATCCAGTTTCTGAAACGTCATGTTTTCTGAAGAAAGCAGTCTTCTGGGTTAACATCACATATACACGGTGCCAAATCCCAGAAGACTGCTTTCTTCATAGTCACCGCCGTGAAAGCCTCAAATCTTACGTCATGTTTTCTGTTTCCTAGAATACTAAATGATGGATAAAGTCCAAAAACCCAGTAATTCTGACATGTAGTCCTATTACAGTAAATTTTCCACTCCTGTTTGCATATAACTAAGGGCACAAGATATGCATGTTGGGTCTGAGGTTCTCACAGCAGCATTTATGAAGAGTAGAATAAGTCCAAAACTTAGATGGTTCATTCATTCTGAATGTTCCTGTATCAGCTGAAAAACATGTAAGTCCAAAAATGTTTAGATACTATACATTTTTTACATACGATACATATATGTTCATTCTAATGGATAGTTAAAGCTAAAAAATGTGTACAATAAAATGTATCATAACATAACCATATTCTAGCATATAAACCATAGAAGTCGAAGTACCTAACTGTTTAAATAATAATAAAAGAATGCTCTTGTATCCATGTATATATGGATATGTGTAATTTCAACCTCATACAGCTGTGTAGCCTGACAGAATTTTGCTGACATTTCAGCAGAATGTACTGCCCCCATCTTCAGTGTCAAAAGAGTAAGCCAGGCAAGAAAACATGATGAAGCAAGTGGCAAACCCAGTGAATTGCATACAGAAAACCAGGATTCAATATAGACCAGAAGGGAACTCAGAAAGAATGAATCAGAACAGACCCGTGATCTGTAAGTTGCTCAGAGAAGACCAATAAGAGCCAAAATAAAAGTAATACAGTACCCCATAGAAGGGACATTTTGTTACTGTAACAACCAGGAACAAGTGGAGGAAAGTTGCAAATGCATGTTACAAGCAAGCATCAGGGGATAACAAGGAACAAGAGGCAGCAGAAGACAAACTAAAATGAGGGAGGAAGAAGTTGCCGTGGAAAGAGCATTCAAGACAAGTTCAACAGAGGTGTACCCTGAAAAGGGCAGAGACCATGCCTTGAAAAGGACAGTGTGAAGAGGCCTAACAGCCTGAAGGAGAACCAAATATGTGAATCCTTCAAGGGAGGCCTTCTGTTCTTTCAGCTAGTAGACGAGAGGTGTCCATGATTTAGGTAGACAGAAGCCATCTTTCCTGTTCATGTTACTGTGATGGAACTCAAGCTCAATTGGCTCCCTGATGATAAGTCCTTGCATCTGGATTCGGCAGATAGGATACTGAGGTCTTGGAGCTAGATGTGGTGTCCAAAGTTGATGCTGTGCCCTTCCATGGCTGAACTGTCCAGAGAGTCAAGATATGGATATGCTAGTGGGGCTTCTTAAGCCTGATATTAAATGAGTGTTTGTCTGCCCTGTGAAGACCTAATGATAATCAAATGGGATACTGCACATTCTAGGTGTCTTCAGTCCTAGGACATTCTTGACCAGCCAAAGAAAGCTGGTGATTTTCATTGATGGGAGGCTGAGCGTCTTGAAGGTGTACTTGGATAGCACCTTGCTAATGTAGCTGAAGGCTGTCAAAACATATAGCAGGAAAGCAACTAACTCAGGATCAACACTGGGCAGAGCAAACTTCACAGGATTTACAGCCCCAAAAATCTGCTGACTGATGTAGCTATCTTGACTGAATGTGAACTTGAGTAACTCCAGACCAGACTACATGGTGTTACATCCAAGAAGATTATGCATGTTGACACAATATGCCAACATAGTCTGTTCCCTTTGGATCTTTCTTATATTCTGGCTGATGAAACACTTCTCAGCTCTGATAGCAAACTAATTAATTTCATGATATAGCTTGGTATGTTTCTTATTATCTTACCAGCAACAGTAGCAAAGCCTTCTGTCATGATGGCATGTATCTCTGACTTTGTAAGATCCTTAATGAATGGCTTGAACAGTAATGCTGACTCTGTCTGGAACCAACAAGCCACAGGAATATTGGCTGGTACTTAATAATGCATTCTCTGCACTCTGCAGAGTGCACATAATTATATTATGCAATATTATTAAAATATTAAAATATATATACATGTTGTTGTCATGTTACTATATGTTTCGGCATTAAAAGGCCATCTTCAGGCAACACATTTTTAAGGATTCTAATTCACGTTATGCTAATCACATAGTATTCTTAAGATATTTCACTGCTTTTCCTTCATATCTTTTTGATCTTTTTGAACTGCTGCTGTTTCTATGTCATATTAGGTGTATTGTTTTTTGTTGTATCAAGCATTACCTTGCATATGACGGAAATAGAAAACGACAATAAAAGATAAATTAATGCAACAGGAAGCTGAAATATAATATTAAAAATGTAACGGGAAAGATGGATTTCATGTCCAAAATTATTTCATAGATTCTGATGAAATTTGATCTGTGGAAGTCAACTAAAGACTATTGAAAAATGTCGGTATTCAGTTCAATATAACCACTACTTTACATGAAGCTCAAATCAATCATTATAAAAAGTACCATCTTCTGCACATAGTAGTATGCAATCTGCATCTTCAAAGGCGAAGAATAAGTTCAGCAGGCAGTAAGGAGAGTAAGCTGGGCGTGACAAAAGATGTGGTACAAATGTAGGACAAGGTAGGAGTGCTGAACAAACCACTTTCTTTAATAATGAGGTTAATCTGTTTTATACTTGCTTGATTGGCTTATTTTTCAACCCTGAAGATGGAAGCAGTATGTTCCCCAGAATGTCAGTGGATTTGTACCAGGGTATCTGGGGTCAAATTCCAGAAGATTATACTATGCAGTCACCACTGTGAAAATCTCAATCATCAGAATTTTCCACACAACTGGCTCAGTGTACAAAAATTGGTACCTGCTCAGTGGATACCAGTTTACATATAGGATGAAGTCTTCTCAGAAACATATGCATTTACATAGTTATGTTATTAATACAGGAAGGAAGAAAGATAGCTAACCATAATAATACAAAAATAATAATACAGAAATAGCAACTTTGATTTATATATGAAGCAGTTAATAGATGGCATGGTCATTGGATTAGTGTGTTCATAAAGTAACACTTAGATCTGATTCAAGGTATTAGAGTAACAGTATGTAACATAAAGCATAGGTCCACTAACAGCGATATTTCTTATTTAGAAATTTTCTTGACATAGCACATATTTAATAAAATACAAAAACAATTTTTGATTATGCAGTGTAGTACATGTAATGTGAGTAGCTTTGTCACAGTATATTTGTATGAGTATCTGTTACAAACTAACTGAAATTGGAAGGTGCTATGGCATAGAAATGAATGTGGGAAAAACAAAAGTAATGAAAATCTCGAGACAACCAACCGCAGTCACAATAAGGATAGACCAAAAACAACTGGAAAATGTGAAATGTTTTAAATATTTGGATAGCTTGTTAACAGATGATGGAAGGTGTACTAATGAAATTAAATCCAGGATTGCCATGGCAAAAGCTGCATTTAGCAAGAAGAAGAATCTTTTTACCAGCNGATTGGTCATGTTTTACGCAGAAACTGCCTTCTAAAAGAAGTTATCGAAGGAAAGATAGAGGGGCGGATAGAAGTGACAAGAAGACGAGGAAGAAGACGTAAGAAGATGCTGGATGACCTTGGGGACAGAAGAGGATACTGTTATTTGAAGGAGAAAGCTCTAGATCACATTAAGTAGAGGAATTGTTTTGGAAGAGACTGTGGACCATCGTCTTGACAGATTACTGATGATGATCATCTGTTACAATACATTTGAAAATGATATATACTCCAAAGTGAAAAATGGAATACTTTCTACTATTTCATGAACTTTTCTATAAACTTACTCAGTGATACCTGTAACAGGGAGTGAAAAATTACTGGCAGATGGGAACTCCATCCCACCATAAGCACTATAGGGTACACCTTCTGTGCTAACCCCAAGCCCCATAGATATATTGTTCAATTATGAAGACACTAGGAGTCAGGAGAGCTCAATCGGTATATGACTAGCTACAGGCTGGATGGCTGGGGTTCAATTCCTGGCAGGGCAAAAAATGTTTCCCTAGTCCACTGTCTAGTCTGCTGGATATAATTTATTTACATTTTCTGGTCCAAATTATCAGCTCACCAACCTTATAAGATTTCACCTTTAAATCAGGAGGGCAGAATAATAGAATAAGGATAATAGAATAATACTCTAAATACAGATATTTAAAAACACTGTTACTACTAGCCTCACTTATCAAAATAATACTTAAATATTTGTATCTGATAAATTACCATGCTGAGAAAAATGCTAGCAGGTGCATTGACAGATTCACATACAGTTGTTCCCATCGACTTCTGCAGTAGCCAGCCTAGTTTCAACAGAACCCACTGCATAGCACCATAGTAGTACAGTATCTGCACGAAGAAACTCAGGAAGAAGATGACTGAAAGCGACTACAAACCATATTAATATTTTAAATGTGTACAAAAATATTAAGAGAAGAACTGTGAAATTAATAACATTAAAATTCTACCACTGTATTCATAAGTTCTGACAGACAGGTGTTGCATATGAAACAACTGGTACACACTGTTTTGCACAGTGCTTTAGTCTGTTATTAATGAACGTGTGTGTGTATATTCATAAATGAGTTATTAAGTATCATGCTAATCCATTTCTATAACAATGAATATAACTGGTAAGATTACTAGAGAATGAACTATGAAATATATAACTCATAAATAATATATAAATAATACTTTAGTTTACTATATTCCTTGTAATGATATCTTTTGATGGAAGCTTTAATAACAATAAATGAAAGTAAATTCAGTGTTTCTCTCCTGACGGAACAGTGTCCCATCATGTAAAAGAACATTCTTCATAAAAAAGAAGAAAAACTAAAACAAATTCATTGTGGTAATTGTGGTAATAACAAACTTTTTTTATTTTATGTTCCTAATTTTCACTAATTTTATGAAAAACTTTTGAAGGTTCTTACCTCCCCTTTGTGAATTCTTAGAATGTACTATACTTCAGAACTGTTAAAGAAAAGATGTATAAAGGTAAAATGAACATAAAATGGGTCTAAAAATTCTAACAGTGTCATTATCATCATAATCATCAGTTTTTTCAATGACATTTCCTTTTTGAAAACTTCTGAAATACCATTATACTGAATTGTGAATAGCAACAGCACATATACAAGCAGTATGCTTGTGTCATGTTTCACATTCAGCACAGATTGCACTTATGAATATCCTGAAACACAGATGTATGTATGTATGTATGTATGTATGTATGTATGTATGTATGTATGAGGCAGGCATGACAAGTAGTATATATACAGGGTAAGGTAAATAATAATACGAAAATTTGGTTGGAGAACCTCAAGGAAAGAGATCACTTTGAAGACTGTGGTATAGATGGGAGAATATTATTACTGGAGTTTAAAGAGACTGGTAGATAAGATATTGTGACATGTCTAACCGTTGCTGGACAACGGGAGGTGGATCGAGTTACCATGAAGACAGACTCTGGATAAACGGTCAGCTGCTGGGTTGCACTGCCATGAGTTGTTTATTGCTGCATAGCAACCAGCACACATCGGCTCGGCACGGCACAGAGGAACATCGCTTTCCTTACTGTTGAATAACCTTGATTCCACTGTTGCGCAACCCGGCAACTGACCGTTTATCCAGAGTCTGTCTTTGTAGTAACTCATTCCACCTCCCATTGCCCAGCAACGGTTAGACATGTCACAATATGTTTGAGTGAAAAGGTTAAATTGCCCTTGTGCCTAGCTCCATGCTTCAGAGGTATATAGGGAATACTGCAATACTGCTGAAAGCATTTGAGCCTTAACACCAGATGTAGGTAGGTGATGTGCTTCATTCTGCACCCAATTCACCCCTGGGGAAAAAAGCACTCAGTACCCATTAGTAGAGGAGGCAGGGTGGGCCCAATTTGGATATGGAGTGGAAAAGACATAACTGTCAATGCCAAGAACTGAAATCTGGTCGTCCAGTCAACAGTCTCTTGAATTGCTGCAACTGAACTACTTAGGACCCAATATTCAAGCTGGAAGCTGTATGTAAAATTCAGCTGCATGATTGCAATTTTTGTCTCAGAAGCTGGGGGTTTGTAGATTTTAAAATTTGCGCAAACACGCATGCACGCACACACACACAGAACCACAATCTTTCTCACACACACACACACACACACACACACAAGCACAAAAATATAAATTTATGGGATAATGCCTACTCTCCAATAAGATAACTGTCTTCTATATACATACCTTGAATGCAAAATATCCATTGTCAATGAGCAGATCACCATATACAAATGTAGATCCTGCATCACTGTAGGCAAGAAATGTAGCAATTTTGTTGCCAATGCACTGAAAGATGCTTCGACCAACAGACCAACGAATGGAGATCAAGCCAAGTACAAACTGGATACACAAGCCCCAAATAACTGGCCGCCATCGAATCTGAGGCATATTTTCTTTCTTACTACATGCTGCACTTTCAAAACACAGTAATGCAATTATCTTTACATGAATCCTGTGGCCTGTTTTCCTTTACTTGTTTCATTTTTTAATGGCTTTTTTCAGTTAATAAAATATCCTCAGGCTCTCAGCCATATCAGTTGGTTTAAAATGACGAATATTTCAGGACCATTCCTGTCCCCGTCATCAGGATGTGATGTTTCAAATTATCATCAACTTTATTAACGAGAGCTAGAGTATATCACCATCAAAATTTTCAGGAGTTCCATTTTTACAATTATGATTACAAATAACTTCTAACATTTATGCAGAAATGTGTATTATATTTGAACCAGCAATAAACTTTTGGCTATTGAATGATGAGAACCTACCTGTCCAGGATGCCGAGAAAATGCAAATCCTACTACCATAATCACAACCACACCAATACACGATTTCAGTCTCTCAGTGTTGTCAAGTGTATCCAAAATGAGGTACACTATTATTGCTCCCAACGGCAATAAATATGATGCTGTTTTCAAATACCTGTAACAGAAAGACAAGGTATTTTGATTTCATTGATATTTTTAAATCTGCAGCCTTCTGGGTTGTTAAAGTGTAGACTTGTACATGAACACTGATATTTCAGAGGAATATGTTGCATCTGTCTTCAGGGCAGAAGTGTGTGCATTCAGGAATTAGCTCAGTTATTTATGCAGGTTACAAAAAAAGGTGACCATGACACCCGAAGAGAGAGGACAAAGCAGACGAGAATGATCCAGCACAATGGGGGGGGGAATGGGCACATGTTCCATGATGTTACACATCAAGGAGTCATTTGTACTGTTACACACATTTCAAGGCTGTGTGTATGCCATAATTTTTATTTAATTCAGCCAAAAGACAAATTATATTTTCATTGCTACTTTTATATAAAACTTGCTTCATTAGTCCTCTAGTTGTTTGTAACAAGATATTTTTCACATTCTTTAGACCTTCAAGTGGTTTGAGAAACTCATCTCATGAAGGTGAGAATTAAAACAAGTTCCATTCATGGGATTTCTGTTGAACTTCATCAAAAACTATGAAGTATCAAGTATCAAAATCTTTGTAAAAGAAAAGGGAATTTATATTTTAATTGCTTGCATTGCTTTTATAACAACCCCCCCCCCTCAAAAAGAGCATGTGAAATGCAAGATTTTGACAATTTTAGCGACCATGGGAACCCATCAAATGTTTTACAAATATTTAAAGCATTAACAACAAGAATAAAGTAAGATGTTTAATTTTGGAAGAAGAGCTGAATATTTAACAAATGTTCTTCTTGTTAATTTGGTCTCACTTGAGCCTCGGTCTTCTCAACTGGCAAGTTTTCTTGGATGGAGTATCATACCAACACAAGATCTCCAGCAACACAGGGCAATACAGAATAACATGGACATTCATGTCACATTTGGGATTCAAACCCATGACCCCAGTTCTCAGAAAATTCAAGACATCATATGACTGCATGCCTATTTGGATTATTTTCAAGATTATATAGAAAAAAGTACATTTAAAATGGAAACTTCTTTACCGATATGTCATTAGTCTGCTCCACCATTCATGGATTGGTATCAATATGTGCTTATATATCAACATGCCAAAGAATTTCTTAATGATGCTGTAATATATAAGTCCCAAATATGTAAGCACCATTAGTATGATTAGCAGCCCCACTCCATCACACCATTCTAAGTCACAATCTCCTGTAAAGGAAGAAAAATTAGTTCATTTTAGAGAGACTTTTAACATGACTAAATATATTTCATACTTTATTCTCAAGACTAGTAGATACGTCAAAATACAAACCACATTTTGAAACTCACATATCTAGTGCCAAGGTAAATAAATAAATAACCAAACAAATAAATAAATAAAAATATATAAAATAATTAAATAAATAAACAAACAAACAAATAGGTAAATAGATAGACACATAAATAAATAAATAAATATACAGGGAGGATTTTTAGTGTGTGTATGGGGTCTATGGCTCTGCGCTTCAAGGCAGCCAGTCTGTCACTTGTCCTGAGGCGCATATGAGTTTTGGCGATGAATCAGCATGCCTGATGGCCGATATTGTTCTGAATGAAGTAGTTACAATTCACAGATCACAAGACATGTTGCAAATTCTGTCCTCTCTACATGTATATATTTTTCAGAATTAACTGTTTCATTAAAAACACAGGTACAACAATCCTTGCTCTTATAACACACTAGACAAACTTTCACTGGATGGCCTCAGCAGTTGTGTTGCCATTCTAGAACGAGATTTTGGCACTCCAGTCTCTTGAGCTAGATGATTCAATGATTTTCTAGGTGTATGTTCAAGTCTGGCCCCTATGGCATCTAACTTCTCAATAAGTGCTTGACACGTTTTTGTTTCTTGTCTATTAAGAGCCCAGTTGTTCTAAGTTTATTCAACAAACTGTGAATTGTTTGTCTGCTGGGAACTCTTTCATCAAGAAATTTACACCAAAAGTTTTCACCGACACTTTCTAGCAGATCCACATTTCACATGGGTAGCATACAGAAATATGTTGCTCTAAAGTGTACCGCACCATGACGTACCACACTTTGCACTAACTGTAGCTAAGAACAAATAGCTAATGGAGCTGATTACTGCTGCCTACTGCTGAGAAATCATAAACAAACTCCCACACTGCTCATCACATAACATAATACTGTCAAGCGGTCCACAAGTTAATTACTTCCCTTTATTTCAAACGCTATCAGCCATCAGGCATGCTGATTCATCAACAAAATTTGTATGTGCCTCGCCATGGACCTGGTCCACACACTAAAAGTCCTCCCTATATGTGTATTCACAGCCTTTCTCTTTGTTCTGTGCTTCAATAAATCTAATATTTTAAACTTCAGATATTTTCTTAAGAAATACAAAGTATTCATTATTAAAAAATAGTTTATATTAAAGTGTTGCTTATGGGTAACTTTACATTAAGATCTTCAGAAGCAGACATAGTAAATTTTGTAAAACAGTTACATCAATTTAAGAAAGATATTTCCAACCTCCTTCAGTATAAATAAAACTAAAAAAATTATATTCCCAAGAAATAGTACATTAATTGCTGATGTCTGCTGTATGTAGTGATTAGTGCCTGGTCTCACTGAAGTATTGGAAAAATTTCTCTAAAATATTTCTGTAGAGTGAATGACAGACATAGGAACATAAATACTCGACATCTTTAAAACATGAAGTTCCCCAAATAACTCTATCCAGAGCAAGTTCAATGCAATCCATATATTCATTTATTAAACCCACAGCCTCATCTGAGTATTCCTAATAGTTACTTTACAAGAAATTTCCCTACCAAAATTCAGTATGCATTTGTCATTCTCAGATACAAGTTGCATCTTCAGACCATTCATATCTCTTGTGATCCAGGATCCATAATAATACTACGAGAACAGTAAGAATTGGAAAGTTCACCACTATTTAATTTATTCATTCACCATTTATTTGTCTTCACACAGGTCAAAGTACCTTTTGTTCCTTTTCAAACATTTTCAGTTCACATTTTTTCTTCATGGAGTAAAGCCACAACATTTTTTATACATACATCCACAGGACATCATTAGATGCTTCTAAAAAATGCTTCTGTATCAAAACTTTATATGTATTTCTTATTTCATGCATATGAGCTTCATGTTCAGTTCATCACAACTTTCTAGGTTTGACTAAACTAAATTAAAAAGCTAGTCATTATGTAATTTTCTTCACTTTCCATCTATCTTATAGCTTTCTTATGTCCAAATATTTTCCTCAGCATTTTGTTTTTGGATACACATTCTCTGCAACCATGTTTCACATCACATGAAACTGTATTTTACACATCTGTGCACATGAAGTCTGGCAATTAAATGAATGGCAGCAATTGATGCACTGGTGAGTCTGCATAGGATGGATCATGCCCCTACATGACTCAGCAGTATTGTGTCTCTTAGATTCATTTTATTTTGTGGTTCCAGCAAGAGTTTTATTGGTGTGATGATTTGCTTTTCAAAAATTAGAAGGAAATGAATTTTCTAAGAACTTTCGGAAAGATTGTTAGATGAACTCCATCTTTTTTAAAGAAGTTGACAGCGATGAATCTAGTGTCTTTCAGTATGAGCTAGAAACAAAACATCAAATTCTCCAATGGAAAAGTCTTGAGTCTCCAGAAATCATGAAAGTGCAGATGTCAAAATCATGCTGTTCAGTCATTTTGATATTATTATGAATTTCTTCCTCCAAGTATATAAATGTGTATGATGGTATGTACATCAGTAAAGATCAGATTTGTTGCTGTAGGAGTGGCTGTTGCATAATGGAAATTAATATTTCCACACAGCATTTTTGGCAATAAAACTTCTAGCTCCTTCTAAAGACAGACCAATGATGGATCATCCACATACTTACCTACTTCTTATTTGTCTCTCTCTTCTAGGCTTCTAAAACTAAAAATTCCCTTGAAAGGATTTCATTCTAAACCTCTTGAAAACATTGAGACCTATCTGATAACAGTACTGAAAAGGGCTTTCTTGAAATGATTTCTAACAGTGTTTCCAGACATGGCAAAGACAGAAGGAAAGTACTTTGAAGGCGACCATAGTCACTAAAGATTATTGACACACACAGCACACAGCACACAAGCCAAACACCCCACACCACTCACACAAATACATACATTTTTATATCAGTTTAGTTATTTTACAGACCCCATAAGAGACATTCGAGTTTAATTTGGCAAGATCTGCAGTTTTATCATCAATCATTATATATGAATAATATGTATTTTTTGGCACATAATATTAATATTCTGGATACTGTTACCAGATGATTCTAAACATATTTGAAAACTGAGAATTCGCTATGCAAATACTTATGTTTATTCAAATGCATATTATTTTTTATCATATTATAATTATCTTACCTTGAGTATTATAAAACATTATAGCAGTTATTAGATAACCTAATACACATGCATTGAGAATCACAATGAAAATTCTTCGTACTACATGTGAATGCCTTGAATAACATTTGCTCCATTTACTCCAGAACTCTGCATCTCTGGTTTTCTCGACACTTTCTTCATCATAGCCTGTTCGTCTACAATTTTTTGCTAAATTCATAGGTTCCTGTGGATCATAAAATTATAAAAAATTTGAAACTAAATCAGATTTGAGGCATAAAAAGCAGCAAACATGTAGATTGTGGTCTTATAGGTTATGAGAGCATATAGTATGTCCTGAAGACATACACAGCAAGCTCCTTTAAAATGTTGGTAATCATCTTTGGGACTATATGCATCATAAGCCAGAATAGGAATACCCAATTAGTGCTATATGGGTAACATGTGACAAGAAAGCTTGCTTGGTACCTTGTGAGAATATACCCAAATACTGTGAATATTTTCTCCCTACCTAAAATAGTTACAGGAAAACCAGGTGAGACTAAAATTAAATTGGATACATCAGCTACTGGTCTATGCTGATGATGTGAATCTACTGGGAGATAACACAGATACCGTAAAGAAAAATACAGAAACTCTGATGCCTGTAAGGAGTTTGGTCTCGAAGTAAACCAAAGAAATCAAATTATATGTGATGTCTCATCATCAGAACACAGGAAAAGATCATAACATAAAGATAGCTAATAAAACTTTTGGAAATAAAGCACAGTTCAAATATTTGTGAACGACAGCACCAAATAAATATTAAGTTCAAGAGCAAATTAAGAGGAGACTGAATTCAGTTAATGCTTGCTACAATTAAGTCAAGAACATTCTGTCAACTCATCTGCTGTCTAAAAAATGTAAAAATTAGAATATACAGAACCATAATTTTGCGTGTGATTCTGTATGAATGTGAATCTTTGTCTCTAACATTAAAGGAGGAACACATCCTGAAGATTTTGGGAAGAGCGTGCTGAGAAGAATACTTGCACAGAAGAGGAATGAAGTGATAGGAGGCTAGAGGCAACTGCATAATGAGGAGCTTCATAACATGTATTCTTTGATGAGTATAATTAGGATGACCAAATCAAAGAGGGTGAGATGGGCAGGGAATGTAGCATGAATGGGAGCAAAGAGGAATGCATATAGGATATTGGTGGGAAAGCCAGAAGGAAAGAGACTACTTAGAAGACCTAGACCTACGTGAAAGAATAATTTTAAAATCGATCTTCGAGTGACAGGATGGAGCAGAATGGACTGGATTGAACTGGGTCAGGATAGGGACCAATGGAGGGCTCCTGCGAACATGGTAATACACCCTCAGGTTCCATATAATATTTGAAAATTCTACAGTAGCTGAGGGACTGGTGGCATCTCTAGAAAGGCTCAGCTCCATGAAGTTAGTTAGTTCTAAAAAACAGCAGCGAATCTCTTTAAAAAATTACAAAACATACCAAATATTTTGTATTATTCTCCAACTGATTTTACAAACCACTTAACAAATAAGAATTGCTGAAACTGGTGAAGGCTTCTTAAAACTATACCCAAAAACCCTACCCAGAGTACAAATCCTGGCTTAAGAAGTGTTCCATATTTGGATGTACCTTCTAACGTGACAGAGCTTTATCAACCAGGAATAACTAAGTAAAATTTTGATAATGTTGTTCATTAACAGATAGCATTCTTTCTCATTTAACTTGTTACTTGTGTTCATTTTTGGAGCATTTTCAACGAAAACCTTAAAAGGTATTTGCCTGTTAGCTTCATCATTCTATATGCCCATCTGTCCACATGTAATAACTTGAGAACCACTAAACAGATTTTCATAAAATATAGTACTGAGGAGTTTTACTAGAAACTTTCAGCAGATTCCAATCTTCGTTAAAATTGGGCAACAATAATAGACATTTTCAAAAGACTTACTTTATTTTTGTGCATTTCTTGGGCATATGTCACTTAATATTTATTTGAACAAAAGTTGTAGAAAAATCTTAACACATTTCATGGCTAATACAATTTTTCAGGAAATGTTACAATTATAGAGGTAATTAAACAAAAGCAAACCAATGCCCCAGAATTGTCATGCTATCTGGATATTTCCAACTTTCATTAGATTATTAAAGCCTTGTTTCCTCACTGTTGTCCAGTTCCTCACACAGCTAACAAGCTAAACTACAAAAACATTGTAAACAAAGCAAACCTCAAAACTGAACTGATATATTTATTTTATGGGATTTTTACTCTTCCAGATAGACCAATAGAGTATTTCACCTATCACAGATCCCTATAATAAAGATGTTAAACTGGCGTAACAACTATCCATGGGCTGGACGACTGAGGGGTTGGAGTTCAAGTCCCTGTAGGGTCAAGAATTTTCTGTTCTTCACATGTCCAGACCGGCTCTGGGGTCCACCCAACCTCCTATCCGATGGTTACTGGGGGCTCTTTCCCTGGGGGTAAAGAGGCAGAGGCGTGAACCTGACTACTCACCTCCAGCTATTGCTGAGGTCAAGAAAATATGGATCTATACATTCACTCCCCCATACACCTTCATGGTGTAGTGCTTAATTAGTTAAGCAAAGGGACAACTTTACCTTTCACCTGTACCTATATAATATGTAACTATGGGTTAGCATCATCACCCAGACGTTATTTCAAGTCTGTACTGTTTAGATCAAATTATTGCATGGACTTGATAATGAGGAACTTCATAATTTGTGCTCTTCACCAAATACCATTAGACATATCATATATGTGAGACAAACTCTGTCTTAAGTGCAACAATTTAATTGTAGTTCTTTCTTCTTCCCTTCCTCCACACTACATGTTGCGGCCCTAAATGGCCATCATCAGGTGTGTATTCTTATGTACCTGCTACACTGCTCGTAGTTTTAAAATTTAAAATCACCAGTCTTTCCAATTGTATGTATGTATGTATAAAATCTTTGTTAACCTACATGCATCAATTTGATTTCTAAAATTTCTAAAAAAATGTTTAAAATTTGGAAAAAGAAAAAGAACAGAACATTTGTAGACATTTTAATTTGAATTGAAGTTTTAAAATAGTGCCAATTTTAGAAATCAAACTGATGCGTGTGGGTTAACAAAGATTTTATACATACATACATACATACAATTGGAAAGACTGGTGATTTTAAATTTTAAAACTACGAGCAGTGTAGCAGCTACGTAAGAATACACACCTGATGATGGCCATTTAGGGCCGAAACATGTAGTGTGGAGGAAGGGAAGAAGAAAGAACTACAATTAAATTGTTGCACTTAAGACGGAGTTTGTCTCATATACAGAGTGATTCAGAAAGATGGACACAATTTCAATTGACTACATTTCCTGAACTGTATGTTGCATTTGAATTCTGTAAAGCACATTTGAAAGAGGATGTTACAAAGTTTCTAGTACTACCGCTAGTGCCTTCCATTACTGCATCCCGGGCCGATCGCGTGTATTGGAGGAGAACGTGGAGTGCATTCAAGTGAACTTTGAGCGCAGCCCAATGAAGTCAACCCGTAGTGCTAGTAGAGAACTTGGACTATCGCAAACAACTGTGTGGCGTGTACCACCTCTTCCCACAAATTTGAATGACCTAAGAAACTGTATCACAGCTGCGGTGAACTCAGTGACACAAGATATTTGTCATCGAGTGGATATTTGTCATCGAGTGTAGGATGAATTCAGCTACCGTCTAGATGTTATCCGTGCAGCCGGAGGAGGGGGCGGCACACTGAACATCTATAAACTTCCATGTATGTATAATCAAGTGTAATTTACAGAATTCAAATGTAACATATAATTCAGGAAATATAGCCAATTGAAATTGTGTCCATCTTTCTGAATCACCCTGTATATTGTGTGGATGTAACAGGATGCTTAAATATAATATTGTAGACATATCATATTAGTGACTATGAGATATAGAAGAATGTGGTACACAGAGATAAATCAGATATGCATGCAAGATTTCAGGTGGAAAACCTGAAAGGAAGAAACCATCTGGAAGACCTAGCCATAGATGCAAGGATATTTAAAATGGAGAGTTTTATCTTCTGGAATATAAGACCATGTAGTCTGTTGAATTCTTCATAACCACCACTGTGAGAACCTGAAATCCTACAATATTAAATTGAATCTTAAAGGAATTAGAATGCAAGAGTACAGGCTGGGTTCATCCATACCAAAGTAGGGTGAAGTTGTGAGCTCTTGTGAATACAGTAATGAACTTTCGAGTTTCATACATGGTGGGAAACTTATAGACCAACTCAGTGATCATCAGCTGGTTGAGGTGGACTTAGCTTCACTAGACAAATGCATGGTAATTCAAATGGCTAACAAGGGTCAAATTCCAGGCATTAGTCCTTACTATAAAATACTTCTGAGGTATGTGTAATCACCTGTAAAGATATATTCTGTTCAGAAATAATGTCGTGGTGGAAACTTTCTTGTTCCAGTTGTAAATTAGTTCCATGGTGAATATCTGACAGTACATCAGTTTGTTTTGTTAGTGTGTCTTCATCTGATACAATTTCAGGATATGATTCTCTGGGTGAAGCTTCCAGCAATTCCTTCAGAAAAAAAGTAATATTATATTAAACATAGGACTACTCTTCAGTATCAGCTAGTAAGTGCTTAGAAATATATATGGGAATAGTTAATTTGATGGTACAGATATAGTTTCAAAAGATCATTAGTGTATACTAACATCTAGTCCAGTATGCTTAGTAATTAGTAGTGAAAGAGTTCTAGGTTAAATCTTGATCACTGATTCAAAAACAAAATAGAAACAAATAGAACTTAAAATAAAATAGGGTGGAAGAGATTAACTTGAAAGCATCAACTTAAAAATGGAGCTTACAGGAAAACAGATTTTCAGAAAGAATGATGATGAGATATTAACAAATGCATGTCCTGCATAAAGTTCCACCACAGCTTAAAAATATACATACTGTATATAGTATATATATACAGTATAATATTAATGCAACTACAACCATTAAAGTCATAAAGGTGTCATGATTAAGTCTTCAGAGGTAATATTCTTCTGATGCAGCAATTGTGGTTAGACTTCCAGACTACTAATGATTGATCCATACATGTATAAAAGAAAGTATACATAAATTCACAGTATGTGATGGGTGGTGAAAATTATCCACAGAACATCAAGATGGCCTGAATAAATTTTCACCACCTGCATTTATCACATCACTGACTTAATGTACAATTCATAATTTATATTTTATTTACATATGTAAACTGTTACACAAGTAAATTGGACAAGTCAGTTTAAGCCATCTAAAGCACTACAAGTAAACAAATCTTAAAAATGTACAAAATGATACACAAGACTACGAACAATATAATCATCTTAGGATCACTGTCCCCTTGCTGAAGCTAGCAACCGAGGATGACATCCCCCAACAATCCAATAAAAAGCAACACATACACTTATATCATCTATATACAACCACACCACATCAGAACTAACCTGAGCCACCAACTACCATTCCTCATTGTTACTATAAAAACTCCTGCAGAGAATAAGAACAGTTTTGTAAGAAATAACTTTTTAATTTATTTTTTTAAAACTTTAAAATTTTCTATTCTTTTCATTCAGGGGGCAAGCTGTTATGTATTTTAATTCCCATATTAATTACACTTATTTTGCAATGAACAGTGTTGCATGTTTGTACACATAAATTCTGTTTTCCTTTACTGTTATACTTGTGAATGTCAGAATAATGAGTTGTGTAGATCTCATTCTTTTTTAAAAAGCATAAGATCACTCACAGACATGCATGCATGCACGCACGCACGCACGCACACACACACAAAGAAGTTACTGTTAAAATCTTAAATTCACCAAACAGACTTCTACATGACACCCTGTTTTTCACTCCTTTAATAAGCTT
>NW_019728501.1:1877825-1909092 GCF_002891405.2 Cryptotermes secundus | reverse complement strand
AACACACACAAAAAGGCACACACACATGCACACACACACACATATACATTGGGCCGGATATTGAGCTTGTCAGATTAATTAAAAGTAGTTGCGATATTCAACCAAGTACAAATAGACACAACCTAGATACAATAGGAATTTAATACAATTAGGTATTTGCCATACATTCATCAATAGAATAGAAAGCTTTGAAGATAAGAAAGTCTTTCAGTTTTCGTTTAAATAAATTAACATTATCCTTTAAAATATATAATTTATGTGGCAAATTATTAAAAATTTTTATGGATGTATAATACACTCCCTTTTGTTTAATGGATAGTCTAGCTGATGTGATGTGTAGCCTATTTTGTACTCTAGTGTTAATTTTATGTACACTATTATTTGGAAGATAATTATTTTCGTTTTCAACTAAAAACATGACCATGGCATATATGTATAAACAAACAGGGAACTGTAAGTATCCCTAATTCTCTGAAAACCTCTCTACAAGAACTTCTAGGCCTCATCATTAACATTGCTCTAATTGCTCTTTTCTGAGCCACAAAAACTCTTTTCATTGATGACGAAGAATACCAGCAAATTGGACTTAAATTTGAGAAAGAAACTAGTGAAATACTACATTTGGAGCATGGCTTTGTATTGTGCTGAAACTTGGACCCTTAGGGCAGTAGATCAAAAACACCTAGAAAGCTTCAAAATGTGGTGTTGGAGAAGGATGGAGAAGATCAGTTGGACCGATTATGTGAGAAATGAAGAAGTGTTATTTAGAGTCAGTGAGCAGAGGAATATCCTACACGAAATAAGAAAATGGAAGGCTAATTGGATTGGTCATGTTTTATGCAGAAACTGCCTTCTAAAAGAAGTTATTGAAGGAAAGATAGAGGGGTGGATAGAAGTGACCGGAAGATGAAGAAGACGTAAGAAGATGGTGGATGACCTTGGGGACAGAAGATGATATTCTCATTTGAAGGAGAAAGCTCTAGACCACATTAAGTGGAGGAACTGTTTTGGAAGAGACTGTGGACCTGTCGTCTGACAGATTACTGATGATGACGATAACGATGATGATGATGATTTAAGTTGAGCTTGACAGTAAGCACAATAAGCCATTTTCAACACTTGCCTACTTACTATAGGCTGTAGTTTTTTAGCACAAAGGTTGCAACACTCAACTTATTTATCACTTCATCAGAGTATTTTTCCCAGCCCAAAAGATTGTCCAGGCACACACCTAAAAACTTCGCATTTACAGAAAATTTAAGTGTTTGGTCATTATATTTTATATGTAATGGATAGTCCATGGCCTTAGGGGTCATAAATTTCATTACATGGTTTTTTTTTAAATAGTACTTCTTAGTACTGGTAAACTTACTGAGTCTCATAGGGATTTAATCAAATAAAGAGCTTTGAATTTATGGCAGAGATGTTGCATATGATTGGCCCAGTTTAAGCTATCTGTGATATAAATACCTTAAAATTTTAAATTTAATGAGTAAGTTATTTCTTCATTTTTTAAATACAGAATGGGTCCACGAGTTAAAACTAGATCCTCGCCCCTGAAATAGTATTGCTTTAGTCTTTTCAGTATTTATTATAAGATTATTTGTTAGGAATCAGTTTTCTAATTGTTTTATTGCTTTTATTGATTTTTCTTTTAACAGTGGGAGGTTTTTCTCTATGAGTAATTTGCTAGATGAACAAAAACCAACCAAAATTACTTTTCTCTACCGTAAAGAGATTTCCAGATGTAAGCTGTTAACTGAGACAGAAAATATTATTACAGTTTCTGTTTACAGACTTTATAGCTACATATACAATGGTTATGTGAAATGTTTTTTCCACCTCTACACTGCATTGGAGTTTAAGTACTGAGAATACGGACACTGTACATCCATGAAAATACTGTGGACACGATTTGAAACAGCAGTTTTAGATACAGAAATTTATGAGAACTGGAACTGCAGGATAGGTGGCCAACAGTGGGCACCAAAATTATCCAGCCCATGTCCATTTAAACACTTCTGAAGCCTGACTATTTTACCTATATGTACTCTTAACTTTCCTTCCAAATGACCTTGGAAACACCACCACTGTTTGAAGACTTGTTACCAACAGGGTTAGCATAGTGGTATTGCTTTAGACATGTATTCAGGAGATGCTTGGTTCAAACCTCCACCAAAACACTGGTTATCATGACTGAGGTGTTCCATGGTATTCCTCAGCGCCTCCAGGCAAGCCTCAGGATAGCAGTCTGATTTGGCTATGATTGCTTCCTTCCAAATCCTTTCTATTCATCAACCACTCTATCATATGATGCAATATAGTCAAGATACTGACAGTGTTGTTAAATAAACCACAAGAGAAACGTGTTCAGTTCTTCATTAAAATCACTTTACTTTCAAAGCTATTGATGTCATATTTTATAAGAGTGAAAGAGAAACTTAACTTCATTAATCTAATATGGAATGGCTGAAGGACTTAAATATTTGTTAACATATTATATGACATACATAACATTCTTAAAGTTGGATATATTGTACTTCCATCTAAATTTTATTAATTGTGGTCATATTTTATTTTTTTCCTACATGAATTGGGTCACTACGAAAATTTTATTTCTATTCCATTTATTCTAATTTCTTCATGGTATTGACCAAAATCAAATCCAAGTCTTCTGAATATTAGTTTATATGTTAACCAGTATACTCCAGAGGTGGAACAAAATAAATCAAATGAAAATATAGCTATCTTTACAGCTTAAGAAACTGCCTGAAGGCATCAGCAAATCCAACTATTTGAACATCATGTACATCAAATGCACCTCATCCAACAGACATCATAATCACTTCATAAGGTATCAAACCATACACCTAATAACACCTCTTGAGCAGTTGGTAATCTGCTCCATATTCAGAATATCCTGGGATTGACCAACAGCTTGAGGAAAAGCAATTCTGAGGCTTTTCTAACCATCTAAGTGGACTGAGTAGTGTGCTGGGATAGTACCTTAAACATAGCCCATGACCAGTACTTTCCATATATTTTTACATTATCATTCACATTCATTCTCCCACCCAGTGCTGTATAACTTTCATGGTTATGAAAGCATCTGGATCAGGAGGTGAAATAAACATTTACAGAGTGACTCTGATGTTCTGGTATTATGATCATACTGAGACACGCCAAGTACGGCTATAAACCTTACCTGTGGAAACTGATTAATTTCATATTCTGAACTGTAAACGGGATTTCTAATTCCTGCCATCCTATGCACTGTAATAAACAAAACACCACATAAATTAACTTTATTTTGTCTATGTCCTTTCTGTGACTATATTAACTTTCTAGTTACATAACATCATATGAATTTCTTGAAGTTTAAAATATGGGGGGGGGACACATTATCAAGATTACTGAAGAACAATTCCCTTTAGGAAGCTGTCACTGCTCTCGAAACTGCACACTGCCTGATACACACCATCATTATCATTAACTGTCATGACCTATGCAGGATTAAGCTTTTTGCTTAATAATAAACCCTGTAAGTGTAATTTGTCTTCCCATCTATTCTGTATATGCTCATAACCTTTCTGCTTAAATGGTTTGAATTGCAGCACCTGACTTCATATTCCATTTGTCTTCCTTCTGTGTATGTGCTTTAGCAAATTCCTTCCACATTCTTTAATTTCACATATATTATTTGAAGTGATAAAATTTTCTGTCAGTACTTCACTTACGACAGTCTTGCAATATCCAGTAGTGATCAGAAACATCATCCATACTACTTTCTCCAAAACCTAGGCCTAATTAATAAAAGAAAAATAAAGTAACAAAAACTTACTATGAAGAAGATACTATAAAATACTTACACTTGTTCTTTATTGAACCATTATGTACTTAATTTTCCTTTAAATGGAAACATTAAATTACAGATAGTACATATCATACCACCAACGTACAATATGTTACCTAACTGCTAAGTTCCATATTATCTATATCTCTGTTATCTTATCTCGGTTAAAATACCTAACATGTCGAAAGTAAAGATATCTTATTAAACTTAGACTTAAGATTACCTACATTCAGTCATATGTGGTTTTCCTTTCATGGTTTTTTCATACCAACATTCCGCATTACATATAGAACCTCCATCTAGAGCCGAGGTAAAGAAATGTGGAGATATATGTCCACTCCCCATATGTCTTTATGGCATTGTGTGTAATTAATTAAGCACAAGGACAAATTAACCTTCAACTTTACAGACAAATTCTAACATGCATGAGTGAATGGCTCACTTTCTCACTCACTGTTCTTGCTTAATCTATTCCTGTATTTTATATTGAATTTATCCTACTGAACATGCGATTGGACTCCTTGGATAGGGAATTTATCTGTTACCTGTACAGAACAACATAGAAAATACAAACATACATCTATGTTCTGAGCATGATTTGAAGCCGCAGTCCTATTCAGTCCTAAGGCTCAAGCAGTAAAGACTGTGTGGTTATTGTGACTGGCTGTGGACATTTATGTATGGCACATTGTACCAAGTACCACAGTAGGTACGAAAACATTGACAAGGTAAATTAATGCAATAATAACAAAATAATTAAAAGAGAATAGTAATAATCACCTGCTCTCCATGGATTAGGTTAAAGCCTGTACTTATCTAATAAGAATTCCATCTTGGTTATAAATAAAACAATATAAAGCTAAAATTGGAGACATGAAAATAAAACTTAGCAGAAAAATTAGAAAAACATCTTAAATAAAACATTAGAAACTGCAGTAAGTGAAAATGACAGTTGTTCTTTTAATAAATGGACCAGTACCAATATACCTCAGTAGATGTTTGCTATACTTCGTATACTAAAAGATCAGATTCAGCATCTTAAAAATGTAAAGCACTTTTAGAAACAGTAGCCACACTGCTAGTTAATGATAGCAAAATAAATTACTATACAACAGCTGCGAAATAATGGCTGCAGAAACAAGTGTGTTTCCATGAGAACAGCTGCACTGCAACAGAAAAACGGTTTTCTGTGTGGTATGTGCCAAGATATTATAAGCTGAACAAGTAAGGAGTTGAATTTCCATGCGGAGGTGGGGTTGAATACCTTCACCATAACCCTATGAGTTGTAGGAGGCAACTAAAAGGGAAGTCTTGAATCTGAGACAGCAAAATACGGTCACGAGTCCAAGGGGCTCAGGCCTGAGAATGACTGCACTGGTGAGGGCCATCAGCAACTGTAAATGATAGACCCATCCTCTCATCAGACAGAGCACCCCACATCAAGAAACCTGCAACTGTCTGACAGTAATAATAATTTGGTCATAAGCCCGAGATGAGTGCTTTATTCCAAGAGACTGGCTGAATGACAGTCAATCATATAAGACTAAGACTCAGTTGCAGTTAAATAACCGCTGGGGTTCAACTGTTGTGAGCTGTTGCTGTGAGAATCTGGTAGCTGAGGCCAGGGATAGTTTGGGAATTCAGTCCACTGTTGGGAGTCACTACCAAACAATGACTAGTGAAGACTAAAGTTGACTGAGAAGACCTACTGTGTCCTGTAGTGATTTGTGATGTGTAGAGCAGCGAGAGCATAAGCCATACTTGTAGTTATGAGTTGTAAGAGTTCAAAAAATCTGATTATCCAAACACCATCTATAGTCACTAAAATCATGACAATATGTACAAATAATCTCCTGTGCTCTTTTTAACTGCATAAGATTCATTTTTCAGTATTTACTTGTATAATGCTGTGATTGTATACGATCATTATTCATTTAAACCAAGGAAACTGCCTAGTTCCCACACTTGTTAGTAAAATAAAACTTATTTTCAGGAGAACAGAATATATTGTTCTATATCATATGCAGATGCCTCTATGGATTTTTTGGAACTATAAATAAATGAATGAATGAATGAATAGAGAATGATATGGAGCATTTGGGTTAATATAGGGTTAACAACCATTCAGAACCTTTTTGTATAGGTATAAAATTTGGACCCTTACTTTGAGAGAGGAACACAGACTACATGATGATGACTGAACATATGAAAACGTGGTCTGACAGTAAAGTTCGCGAACTCATCGCCATAAAAGTACTAATTACCTCATTGTTGAATATTACCGTGGTAACCTTCAAAGTACTTCTCTTGGGAAGATATGCGCCAATGTTGGCGCCTAGTCCATCCTTTAAAACAATTTTGGAACTGGGTTTGCGGAATGGTCTTCATAGCTGCCGTTGTATTACTCCTGAAGTCATCAATGTCATCAAAATGCCTTCCTTTCAATATTTCCTTCATTTCAGAGCAGAAAAAAGTCCCCGTAAACTTGCACTAACATCTCCTTGATTTCACTTCCACTCTGGCCAAGTTTAACAAGAAATTTAATGTTCATTCATTGTTCTAATTCAAGCTCTGACATTCTCGTGGTGGCACACCAAAACACACTCAGACAATAATATATGTCACTCAGAAAGAGACTGCCATAGATGAATAACAACACCGCTGTGAAACATCGACATGCCAAATCATCAAACCATACTGAAGTTTCTGTCCACTTCTGCCACGGCAAGAACACGGTGGAGAGGTCGCAAACTTTATTGTCAAACCTCAAATGAAGCAAGTGACAAATTAGGATAATACATAAAGAACTCCATGACCTACACGGGTAAACTGGTTACTCTTAAGACAGTGATAGGTCATGATGAACTAGGAATGTGGTGAACGTGGTGCAGTCAAGTGATGGATATAAAATTCTAGTGTGAATAATCTCTTTCAAAATGTCTCTTAGGCTAAAAAGGAGATGGGAGAATAACATTAAGATGATCTTAGTAGGACAAGTTATCACGATTAACAATAAATAAAACTGGCTGAAGATTGTGCATGATAATGGGCCTTGGCATTGTTCAAAAAAGTAGATTTCTTTTTGGAATGCTATGAATGCTAGGTAGTTTCTGAATTGTGAGAACTCCGAAATCAAATCACCATTCTGTGTGTTGTATTTTCGGCTATTCTAATAGAATTAATTTGTACTAACTCAGAAAAGATTATTGTTGATAAGGTTTGCAAGCTAAGCAGCTAGGAATGGGATTTAGAAGTCAAGTGTGTCAAAGAAATGCTTGTGTCTGTGACAACATGATTATAAAATATTTTGTACCAAATGTGAACAAAGAGCAACATGCTTACTATGACTCTGCACTGTGAAGATGTTTACCAGTTTCAGACTCCTTGAAGGATCAGGTTGTAGAAAAATGAAAGGGTATGAAATTCAAATATATGGCAGGGTGATACAATAGTAACATTTTCGATTTATAATCAGGAAGTACCCAGTTTGAATCCATCTGGGATACTGGCTATCCTGATTGAGGTCTTTTACGACTTTCTCAGTCCCTTTAGGCAAATGCTGTGACAGTACCTTCAAACAGCCAAAACTATCTTCTTCTGAATGCTTTCTACTGAGCAAGCACTCTCATTCTCCAATCTTATTTAATGTTACACACCTTTTGCAATTGAAAATGCAGCATAAAATAACTTAAAATCTGATCAACCAAATACAGATGTTGCTGCATAAAATGTATTCCCTATTACCTTAAAAAATTAGATTCTTACCTTAAACTTAAAATGTAACTACAATAGACCAACATTTATTCTGAGAATATATTTTCACTGATGTTCAAATGAGCAAATATTTTTGTGCCACTGTTATAAGGAAAGTGAGCAATCCTGTACTATGGGGACTTCCCTGTACTTACTTTCTCTTAGATATCTGAATGGGCATAGACCAACAAGCACGCATAATATTTGATCCTGGGCTTGGCTCAGATAATGGTAGTCAACAGGTTTTCGCAGGAAAACAGCTGTTCAACTTAAAAAAAAAAAATAATTTCTAAGGAAAGTATATTACAGTATGTCAGCACCTGAAGGCATAAGAGCTGTCCAATGATTTGAATGACAATATTTGTCTGAAACAATCAGAAATGTTCCACAGTTGGACCAAACTAGGTCTATTATTGTTTGGAACAGGCTGATGCTGGAAGAAAAGAAACAGATATAAACTTTGCTTTCATAACCACCTCACTGATAAAGCAATATAACACTGTCCTGTAGTGTTTCATTCTCCATATACTCGTAATATCCTTTTTTTTCACTGAAAGATTATTTTCAATAAAAAATCTGTCAGATCAAACTCTAACAATCACCTAAACCAAAGGTTTTCTTGCAATCACTTTTCATTTATTCCAGTCTTATCTTATTTGTGTAAATTGCATTGTAGAAATGAGAAAGGCAGAAATCAAGTGTTCAGGATTGTGTAATGTTTTATCAGTGTTTGGTTACTACATTAAAATGACCCTCATCATTAATTTCAAAAGCATTAAAGCAGTCCTAAAGGAGATGAATATATTTTTACAGAAATAAGTCAAGTTAAAGGGCAGTAACATATCAGGAAAACATTTCACTGTGGAACTACATTAAATTTGCTCAGTAGAGTGCTATATTTGTGTATATTAGTTTTCTTTCAGCAAGAGATTTTTGGATTGGGTCTGAACTGGTCAGCTTAGTGATAATTGTCCTGGGGTCAGTTGTACTAATTTCTTGAAGCATCACAAGACCACCAGGAAAAGGCTACTAGATTACCTTATCATCTTATCATAACTTGATAAGGTCCTATAACTTCTTGGAGCTGAGCCCTTATCGAGCAGATGCCAGCTGTGCAGCTACTCAAGAACTTCCCAATATTTTATGGAACCTGGGAGTTCATTACCATGTTCAAAAGAGCCCTCCATTGGTCCTTATCCTGAGCCAGATCAATCCAGTCCAAACCACTCCATCCTATCTCTCTAAAATTCACTTTAATATTACCCAAAAACCTACATCTTGATTTTCCTAGTGGTCTCATTCCTTCTGTCATTCCCACCAATATCTTATATGCATCCCTCTTTTCCCCCATTCGTGCTACACGCCCCTCCCATCTTATTCTCTTTGATTTGATCATCCTAATTATAGTCATCAAAGAGTACAAGTTATGAAGCTCCTCATTATGTAGTTGCCTCCAACCTCCTGTCACTTCATCTCTCTTCTGTTCAAATATTCTTCTCAGCACCCTGTTCTCAAACGCTCTCAGTCTGTGTTCCACCTTTAATGTCAAAGAAAAAGTTTCACACCCATACAGAATCACGGGCAAAATTATATTCTGTATATTCTAATTTTTTACATCTTTAGACAGCAGACGAGATGACAGAATGTTCTTGACTGAATGGTAGCAAGCATTAACGGAATTCAATCTCCTCTTAATTTCCTCTTGAATTCAATATTTATTTTCTTTAAGGACTGCATCATGTTGCATTATTCTATGAATCACTTTTGAATTATTCCTGTCTCAATATAACAATTATCAGAACTCACTCGCACTTCACCATGCAACAAATGAGTTTATTGGTTTTACAGTATTACATTGCACTATGTTTTGGCTATTAAATTTGTCATCAGGCGGTACACTTTATCGAACATTTTTAAACTACTGAACTGCGCTCTGTATATGGTCCCATATAAGATAAATACTTAATACTATATGCATTTAGTTTCCTATTTAGTTAATACATTCAATCATATGTCTAAAATTATTTTAAGTCATATAAAACATGCATTAAAATTCAAGTAAAAGGAAGAAATCACTCGATAAACCTACATATGGACAACATAAGAGAGATCTAAAAATCAGAGGATGTGTAAACATCAAGTATTATATTTTACAAGTATTATAAAGGAGAAACTGAAAAATATAACACAAATCTGAAAATAATGCCTCTAAAATTATTAACATATTTATTTTTATTTGTCATCATGCTACATGCTGGAAGGTTGTGGGTTCAAATCCTAATAAGGTCATTGCATTTCTTTTCTCAATTGACCTAATCCTTCCAGCTGCACTATGGTCCTGGGATCGACTCAGCCTCTAACAGAAATGAGCACCAGGAATCTTCCTTGGGGCAAGATAATTGAGCAAGGTAATTTGCTTATGTTTTGCGTGGAAACAAGTAATTTTATCTATATGTTAAATAGATACTACAGCAAGTTTCCACACAACTGGCAGAAGAAGAAAAATGCTGCGGACATTTAAAACAAGATTCTGAAAGTGTTCTTACAATCAAGCATTCCATTCAAATCTGGAAGAGAATGTTTGGTGAAAATGAACAATTTATGACCACCTCTTTTTCATGAAATTACTTGGTATGATTTTTTTGTGGAGCATATTAGAAAATAAATCTACTGAATCAATCCACATATGAAAGAAGAATCTGAGAGAATATACAACTGGATGTGACCAGTATATCCAGAAAACATGTGCAGCATTTAATGTTTCAGTTTCCGTTAACACAATCTATGCACAGATGTATAATATGTTAAAAGTTTATTGTCATCGTCATCATCATCATCGTCGTTGTTCTCATCATCATCATCATCATCAATCATCATCATCATCATCATCATCATATAACAAATCATGTTGCTATGATGTGATAATTCTAACTATAGCATGTTAGCTAGAAACTGCTTAGGAGTGCACAATGTATCTGAGATAATGGGGAAATTTCAGCATCTCCTGTAATATAGGCATGTAAATTTCACTGCACAGATCTGCTACACTTTCAAAATTAATGCAGCTGACCAAGCATGAAATGTGTTAATTAATACAGTGTTCATGCAGAACAGAATTTCATGCTTCAACACAGCTGTCAAATAATCTCCCCATACCAAAATATACATGACTTTTAAAGAAATGAATAAAAAAAATTGGTACTCAAAAATTATATAATGAGAGTAAAACTAGTGACATCAAGTACCAGTCAACTATATCACTTAACAAATCAGGCAGGAAAATTTAAGGTAAAACTCAGAGAAAAAATAAAGAAATTAATACTATAAAAAATTGTTCAACAGGAAGTACCATCATGTAACACATTATTGTCTCCTGGGATGTAAGGTCATATAATCTGGTAGATGTAACCACTGCATCTGGTTCCAAATTCCAACATTCTGATAAGTGTCCAGATTTCTTAAAGAGCATGGAAAGTAAACTAATAACCTAATTCATGGCATAATCATTTTTAGGTATGATTGTCACAAAAATCAATAATCTATCTTCAGTAGTAACCATGAACTTTCAACAATGTTGGTGTTAATGTACAGCTATTTTGCTGAATTAACAAAACAGTCATAGCTTCTAGAGGATTTCTGCTGTGATGCTTCTACAACTTCTTTGTAGGACTTGAGCCCAGGTCAGAGGGATAATGAACTTTGACACTACTGTTTGAGATGTTAGGGACACATCCTCACTATTTTTTTACTGTATCAATCAGAGACTTAACAAAAGCAAGAGCACAGACCTAATGAGACAAATCATCTTGAGCTGCTCACACAATACCTCATACTTGTCAGAATTAAGGAGAGGAGGGAGAATAAGCAGCATCTCCAGTCTTCCTGGGGATGAACTAGAAGATGAACAGGTCTTAACTGAGGTACAATTATCGATTTTAACGCAAGCAGTGCACTAAAATTACTGACCACTGGATCAGTATAATTAGCATTCTCTGCTGCAATCTGTAGATAACTCAGATGATATTGAGGTGCACAAGACCCACAATATGTATGAATTTTTATTTTGCATAAAAATATTTATATGACACAAAACAAAAATATTTCTTAGTGGCCACAGTGGCTGCAGGAATTAGTGAACATAAATCAAAACCAGAGAACATATGCCAAAACACATCACACTGCTGACACAGCAAAATGATAGCACAATAGAAATGTATTCATGTGTTAACAAGAGCTAATTGCTGCTGCTGCTGATGATGATGATGACAATAATAAATGTAACTGTTAATAATTGTAACGTATTTTTACCAAAGTCAATTATTACTCAAGCAGTAATTAACAAATTATTTAAACATGAATGTAGGTAATATATTAGTATGTTGAGAATATCTTGCATCTATATTTTAAGGAACTATATTAATAAGAGTGGTGGCTTCTGATCATCTGAACAGGTGAAACCAGGGCTGAATAAAATTTACTCCCATTCAAAATGCCTATAATGAAGAAAGGGAGGAAAAATTTTGTTTTTATTTAAATGTTCAAATTTAAAAGTTTGGTTTTTACTCGTATGTTGCTGAGTATGTCTTGTTTATAGCAACTGCAGGCTTATTATGCATTCACAAGACACTGACAAGTATAAGTAAAGGGGCTCTGCCCTCTTGTGGAGGCACGTGGTACTGTAGTTGGTTGAGGCACTATGCTACAAGGTGGAAGGTCATGTGTTCGATTTCCAGTGAGGTAATTGGATTATTTTCAATTTACCTAATCCGTCCAGACACACTATGGCCCTGGGGTTGACTCAGCCTCTAAAACAAAATGAGTACCAGGAATTTTCCTTGGGGTTAGAGGGCAACTGGAGTGTAAGGCTGACAACCTTACCGCCATCTGTGAGACAACTGTCTAGAAAATGTGAGAGCCTCAACATCTCACAACCTTATGGGCCTTTACAGCCTGTTACAAGGATAACTTCCCTTTTCTGTGTTTTTTTTTTTTTTTGTGGCTGAATACCTTACTCCTCTTGATAAAATTATAATACCCTTTTGTGTCAGGGAGGGATTCAAACCCTGCTAGGGCTATCTGTGCCTTCTAATGCCCACACATCGATCATCAGCAGATTTGAATGAACCTAAAAATGCACTCTTTCAATCACTTACCAGACTGAATTGTTTACATTCCTCATACCTTTCTTTCAGGCTTTCTAACAATCTGATAATTGTGACAATGAATAACTTCGAAATGGTCTTTAAATTCAATTCAGTGCTTCCTCATTGAATTCTTTTCAGGTATGGTAGCTATTTAGTAAAAGTAATAAACTTTTATATTATTATTCTGCTGCAATATTGACTTTTAAATTTTCACTAAACTCTATATGTTCAGCATCTACACGGGGCTTCCAATGAATTTCCAGTCATATTAATATTACAGGCTCATCAGATGGACTAATACAAAATAGTCACAGAGTTAATCTCAGACAAAGAACCATGGATGATCAGACAAGTGGGGGATAAATGAGTACACACAAAATTCTAATAAGACCTAATGTGGGGCTATGGCTTGATGGCCTCTGCCATAATGGAACATACTTATGAGGGGACAGCCTGACAATTATTGAGTGCCATAAGCAAGCCAAATTTCCATGAAATAATGGGATAAAGATTGGGCCTATGAGCAAAGCCCTTCATGAGTTTCTTGCAACTGAAGAAACTTCTTTGCAAATGAAAAAAAAAACTTTTTATGCCAAACAAAATGTAAAAAATTGGAAATCTATGAAAGTATTGTTTATGCCATACTAAATACAAACATATTAGAAATTCATCTAATTACCATTTATACACTGAGGCATCGTATATTATTGAGGCCAAGCCTGGTGCCTCCAGCCCTTAAAAATAGGCTCCCTCTGATTAGATAACATGTTATACAGTGTTATCAGAAATGATCATTTGATAAATTATTGCACTGACTGTAATATCCCCCCCCCAAAAAAAAACAAAGAAAGAAAGAAAGAAAGAAAGAAAGAAAGAAAGAAAGAAAGAAAAATTCTGAATATAACTGGGTTGAAGGAAAGAATCAGGCTTCCAAGTGATACCAACAAACAGCATGTAGTCATGAGATTACACACTTACCAACATAAAACATATGGAATTTACATTATGAAGTACAATTTTACAGTCTGTTCCAGTCATACAGCCACAGTCTCTCTGATCTTAAAAGTTTCAAAATGTTTATGCATACTTTTCTCTAGTGTAATAAAAGACCTTCAGACAAATATCTTCGAGTCTCTTGAAATCTGAGTTAGCACTCAACACCCTGCGAGGGGGAATGGTAAAAGACTCTGTCCCTTGGAAGCTGATCATGATTTCTTACTTAGTCCAATGTGCTATAACATTCACAAAAATTTAGTGCTCAGTTGATATGGTTTCAATCATATTCTTGTAAGTATACTTGTATACTACAAATTACTGATTGTGTGACTTGTCTCTATCATATATATTGCTAGCTAATTTCTGTGATTAGATTAAAAATGTACACGCACTTATTTCATGCTAGTTTCATTTCAAAGATGAGGAAAATATATGTATTTCATTCTTGACATATAGATGGGACAACTTTCTTTTTTTAATGTAGAAGGATATAATGAGGTGTGTGTGTGTGTGTGTGTGTGTGTATATATATATATATATATATATATCCACTGAGTTTAAGCACAGCATTAAAATCAAATTTTAGAATGGTACAAAATATTTTAAAGACGATGAATTTGAACTTTTCTCTAAATATATGTGAACATGACAGGATATAAATTTATAATATAAAGAACTGTTTCATCTCTTATACAAATATCAGCCGGGGGACAATTCTGTTAAATTCATACAGATAGCATACTCAGTTAGATGTGGGTCCTTTCTGTAGACAATTTCAGAAAATTCGTTTAACTCACATTAATACTGCATTAATTTGGAACTTATAGAATGAAATTTATGCCATTGCATAGGACACTGAAAGCTTTGACCGCCCCCCCCCCAAAGGAAAAAACTGAAGCCTATATTTGCATTTGTAATCAATGCCCAACATAAATCCCACAACATACATTTGACTTTCGTGATCTGAAAATATAATGCAGAACATGAATTTTTATGTCAAATTCTATTATTGCTAAGTTGAAATATGCTAATTTTTGTTTCTCTAAATTATGAAATTCATGCATCATATCAAAGAAACATAATGTTAATCATTTGCATGATATGATCAAAATATCTTGTATAGAAATTCTGGTCCACTTTGTCCAATCTATTTGGTTATTTGGGAAAAGATCAGAAAAAGAAAATGTGTTCTTCCAGCTCTCAATAGCTAACATGCAAATACACTAATAAAAGACAATTTCTGTAATAAAAAACATGGAAAGATTAATAATAAAATCTTACCCTTGCATATACATACAATACTACAGGAAACATCTAAAAGTTCAGTTTTCAAAAAGTAGTATCTATGTGTAAATCCTAATGGGAAGTTATAGCTAGTAACTTATTAATCATGGTTAATATATGATTAATAATTAATAGGTACTCGTTTTCTCTAAGATTATCACTGCAACAATAAATCTCTCTGATCACATGCCATAGTCTCTCACACAACTCTACTCCTAATGAAAGCCACATACCTTGTATCGAGCTCAATGCCTATTTAACACAGAAGCTACAAGTACATATTAGGTCAGTGCTGAATATTTTGAAGTTTGCCAGAAATACTGTCATGTTTAAGGTCTAATACAAATCCAAAGTTGTCAGCTCCACTCGTGTCATGCGTTGTAGTCTGTAAAGAATATTTCAAAGAGAATTATAAATTTTAAAATATATTTACAACAAATAACAGTTAAAATAAATTTCGTCCTGTCATTTATCTAATGTAATATTCTGCATAACAACAATGGGAACGTGTAGGAATTACTGAACTATTAGAGCTAAAGAGGAAGTATGGAATGCACAAACAAATCAAGTTGACAAAATGCTAATTCAAAAATTCACTCAGTGATTATTGAGTTTTTCAACTGAAAAATAATTACTGATGAATATTTATATCTATCTATAATTACCTCTTTGTAGTGAAATAAAGGTTGTTTCTCATTTTCAGTGTTGTAATGTGTGATATGAGCATTATGATTAATTAAAATTACCTAAAACATATGAGGCACATTACTCAACTGACTAATAAACGGGTGTTGCAATATTTATTTCGATTATCATGGAACTAACAAAAATTAGAAATTTTAACTAAAATAAAAAATGTATAAATATTTTAACCTCTGCTACTTTAGAAAATTTATATTAAAAAAGTTTTTTTGTTTCAGAGAAAACATTCTGATGTGGCATATCAATGCATACTGCCGGAAAGAAATGTTTACTTATTTGTAAATTTGACAGTAAGGATTTGTTTCAACATGATTTTCAACTTACTGGTGTTCTTGAAATGGCTAAAAAATGCTCCAGCCATAATACATAAATATGAAGAAATGCGTATATTTTTAAATATGTTGAATCTTTAAAGAAAACGGAAAAAAATGTAAGCTAGAGTAAAGAACGCCTGTGCTGAAATCTGGTGTTCATTATCTCCATCTCTGTTAAATTAATAGCAGACATCAACTGCCATATTTTGTTTAGAATTCAGTTTCTGAAACCAGACAATCAACTATTTCTAACAGCCAGTTTACAGCAAATGATTCTCAATTCCTTCCTCAGTAAACACTAACCCACTTCTAAAATATTTAATATGAACTAATTATATTCTCTTCTTTCAACATTCTGGTGTTCTGGTATTAGGCCTATTTATTTCCCTAAATATCCAATTGACATTTACATAATTATAGTCATGAATAAGTCAATACTTAAACCAGCATTGCTTCTTAATTTTTAATAAATTTCAGCCTGAAGTTCATTTACAGGTATACAGAATGAGATAATTTTTATTCTTGTGAAAAATGAAAAGCCAATATGCCATGAAGTGCAATGACCATGACACAAATAAAATAAATTCGTTAGTCTACATAACATGTAAATGATTAAAACTCAGCTGGATTACTAATTATCATACGGTTAAATGAAAGATATCCTCAAAGATCCTCCAGAATAATTCCAGAAGTGACTGAAAGTAGGCTATATATGCATTCCTCCAAATTCTTACCTTGGCATCATTAAAAGATATCTGCCCATCTCATTCACACTATAATAACACCTGCAGTTTAAACAGTGTTTTTAAATTACTTAATAATAAACAAATTAAACATGGGGTTTTGCATCTTGAGAGTGAGCAAAAAATTCAGAATGATTTAGGATGACTGTCCCTCCAATTTAATAAGAAACATAGCCTATTACTTTGCATTAGAATAGTGAACGCTCTTGCTAAGAACCAAGATCAGGTGAGGAGGTTATGTACTTACCCACATTGAAAACAACACTGATTACTGACAGGAAATAAAACAACACTTGTGGCACTGGATAGAAAGCAAAAGCTGGCACAAATATATGATGCAAGATAGGAAACAAGTGTTTTACTTCAAATAATGTCAACATCTACAAACAAAAGGTATAAAATATGACAAAACAATTACAGGTATAACAAAAATACAAACATACAAGCAACACCAAGCAACACAAATTATTGTAACCTGCTATTTTACACATGTCAAAAAAATAAAATAAAATAAAATAAAAAATCAGAAAGGAAGCTAAGGCACAACAGACATTGAAAACAAAAATTAAGTAAAACATGACTGACTGGTGGGAATTTTAGTTTAAAATTGTGCTTAATATCTGTAAGATGCTGCTGATTTTGGAAAATCATGAAGTAATACCGCCTTGAAAATCTCACTAGGCCTGCACAATATATAATCTTTTCAACACAAAAATTAACTGTTGTGTTTCTGGACAGTATCCATCATCCTGTTTTTATTTAAAACACATTGTTTCAGAGACTGGATTCTGTCTCCATCTTCGGGTGGAACCTACTCAGCTGGCCCAGGTGATAGAGCGAAGTGTTCAGAGATAAGGACTGGCTCTTATCAAGACAGAAGCCAGTCTCTGAAATGTTGTTTTAAATATAAATAGGAAGATGGATAATGTCCAGAAATACAATAGTTGCTTTAATATACCATCATCACAGACATTTAGAGCTTATTTACAAAAAAATCAACTGAATTTATACCTTATTATTTCCAGTTCAGTGAAAGCCTCAATTGTATTCTGCTCAGTATCAATCAAGTATAGGTGCTCACTTTAAAAGGAGCTATCAGATACTCCAAAATTAAAGTTTGTAATGAGATAAATCCATGAATCACAACCATATTGACTCCATTTCAGAAAAAAAGATAAAAATCTGGCAGAAATTCAAAATGTTCTGTAGGAAAAGTGAACTAGTACAGATTCTCACACATCTGGTAAATGTTTGATTTCCTTCAAGAGGAGGAAGGGTTCAAGTACCTATAAGATCTCTTCCATAGAGAATACGCAGAAACGCCTGTTTCAAGACTCATAATGTCTTGAAAGAGGCATTTCCGCATATTCTCTATGGAAGATATCTTTTATGTACTTGAACCTCATAATAATCTTATATCTTCATTATATCATCTGGTGCCTGTACTGGCCTGCATTCTTCTTTAATTGCCTCCTTGCTCTTCCTCCCTCTCTTTGTACCATCTACGCTGTCTTCACAAATTTTTACATGTAGAAGTTTTTATTTTATTTTCTAAACATTTCTTGCTCTCTGGAATATACATCAGTCTCAAATGTTCACACTTGTTCTATTAGCCCCATGCACACAGGACATCAAATTAGTAAATAATTCACTTTCTTGCAACCAGGACCATATTTTGCTCCATCTCTATGGTCTGAATGTATGAGCACTGCCAAATTCATGAGTGTGTGGGAATCCCCCCACAAAACTTGTGGGGTATCATACAAATATTTATAATATCACATGGGTAAAAAATACTGTTCATCGAAGTGCAACAGAAACTATCTGATGCACATCAGGGAAGGAACTGACAACATGTTACACATTTACACGTCACCTACACACATTATTGTATAAAATGTAAAATGTATAACCTTTTAACAGTCATGAAATAAGCATAAGGTCTGCAGTCACTTATAAAATCAGGAAGTATTCTTAAAAACTAAAAAAACACTAGAACAAATACAATATTTTAAGAGAGCAGTGTTTAACTTTATAAATATGATATACAGTGTGTCCCAAGAGGAAAGGTCAATATACTGAGACATCATAGTAAAGTTCGTTCTAAGCAAAAAGTGCGTATGTACATGTGTCCTATTCCGAAGTTTCCAAGATAGAGTTATTTCACTGTACAGTTCCAAAATTGTTGATAAGAAAGAGATATTATGTACTGTTCCTAATACCAGTATTTATTGTTCAAGTTACCGTGTTGGTACAGTTTACCTAGTTCAAAACATTTTCAAAAATTTCACCATCAACATAAATGCACTTTGCAACTCATGTAAGGACATGATGTGTTGCTCACCTGACTGCATCCTGTCATTCCTTTATGTGGGCAATATAATACAATAGTTCTATCTCGGAAACAGTTCGCAATAGGACACAAGTACATGTACAATTTTTTGCTTAGAATGACCAATATTATGACCTCCAAGGACACAGATCTTGCAACTTGTGTGAGTACATGCTGTGTCACTCGTCTGAGTGCATCCTGTCATTCCTTTATGCGGGAATAGGGCACATGTACATATAAAATTTTTTGCTTAGAATGACCAATACTATGACCTCCCAGAACACAGACCTTTTCTCCAGGGACACCGGGTAAATTGTAGCCCTTGTCATGAGCTACCATCATCTTTTATATCAAACTTTGTTAAAATCTGTGAAATATAAGTCCATGGTGTCACATATTCCTATATTTGCATTCAATTGGAATTAAGCAGGAGGAGATAAACATTCCATTTTAAGCTTTAGGCAGAAATAATGCATGATGTAGTTCCATAAGGAGTCACTGATAGAAATGAATTTCTGAAGTTTTCTCAGAACTGCATAAAAATGTTATTCTTTAGTTGAAATGCAGCTCCATTAAAGTTTCACAATCCCTATTTTAACAGATGTACATGATGAGTATTAAATATAACAAATCTGAACTGGTTTCTTAAATACACATATACAGCAATTCATATTATGTCACTATTCAAAACAAGACTTTTTCCAGCCAGTATGCACACCACCAAAAGTGAGGCATACTGGCATCATCATCTATTACACTCTTACCACTATCATTACCTTTTTGAGGCCATCATTATAACAAGCCTAATTGTTTTATTTAAACGTAGTTTTCATCTCATGGGATCGTTAAACAGGTTCCAAAGGACTCAAAGACATCAGAGTAAGTAAGAGGACTTATTTGGCTCATAAATAATCAGTGCTTGGAAATAAATTTTATAAGAGCCTACATAATATTCTGGTACAGCAAGACACATTATTCCCCAACAGTGTCATTTTGTGTGGCGCAAATTATTAATAACATTATTAATATATTTGCCTAGCAACATTTCATACAGGTAGCAGATATAAATTAATGAAAGTCTCTTTTTGAATATGTATAATTCCACACAGAATGTCTTCACACAAGTGGGTTTTAAATATCCCAATGTTAAATCTATAATACTGTTATTATTTTCATTAATGTCATTCATGGATGATAAATATATTTATGGGTGTCAACATATAATTTCCCTTTACTTGGGGGTTCAGTGAGACTTTTTTCTTGAACTTCAAACTGCTGTAGTTTTAAATTCCTTCAACAGAAAATCACTTCACATTTCGCAAATATCAGTAGAATTTCAGAAACTTCAGGACCTCGTTGACTAAAATATAATTCATAATGAGTCAAAAAATAGTTCATACCTCTATTATTTATTGAAGGCATGGTAATATTTACGCAAATATATCTCATCCACACATCTACTTAAAACTGACTGCACATTACACTTGTATACATTCCAATCTCTTAGGTATTTTACTAGAACCTATCACTGAAAATGTAATTTATTCTTTAAAAGTGGTGGTTCTCTGTTGTGACGACAATGAAAAATATAGCATTTGGGAAGTGAAATTATATCTTTTAGCTTAATAATTTTAAAAGTAGTCTGCATAAGGAAATTGTGTGTCCATTTGCTAAAGCAACGGTAATGGGATACACTGGTAATAATACTGTTACGTGATTGAGTGACTACAGATGAGGTTTGGATTGGTAATTTGATTTACTGAACAATTACAGAATGTAACCGCAAGTAACTCAACATTCTCACTGAGTCACATACTCCAAAAATTACTGTAACAACAGCGCACATAAGTCTTCTCAGGCTTTCCTAACCATTGCTCAGTAGCAGCTTCCAATGGCGGACATTTCCCTTAGTCTGGGTTCTTGATTTGATTCTTTTTCAACCTTTGCTTCCCTCAGAGTGGTGTCCGCCTTTCTTGGTTGGTTTTCATTTCAGCTTTCATTTCGGCCATCATTTGTTCTTGGTTGGTTACCACCTCAGTTTTCAATTTGGCCATCAGTTGTTCTTCGCTGGCTAACAGGTGTTCCAGTATTTTCTCCGTCATTTGTTCCACTTTTGTAATATAACAATACAACTAACCACTGTAGTCTTCAATTTAATAACTCAATCCAGTGCCACTTCTGACATCAGTTGTCACTTGTATGAGGGACTACATATGCAATTTGGATTGGTAATTGGATTTATTGAACATTTACAGAAATAGCAAACAACTGTAAGAGCCTCACTGAATTACACACACCAAAGATCATTGTAACCACTTACTTACTTACTTACTTACTTACTCACTCATGGAGCTGAGCCCTTCTGGAGGAGCTGCCAATTCTGCAGCTACTCAAGAATTTCCCAGCATTTTATGGAACCAGAATGTTTATTACCGTGTTCACAAGAGCCCTCCACTGGCCCCTATCCTGAGCCAGATCTATCCAATCCATATCATCCCATCCTATCTCTCCAAGATCCATTATAGTACTGTCCATCAGTGTAACCACATCACACATAAAGTCTTCTCAGTCTTCCTTGACAGTTGCCTGGTAGCAGCTTCCAACGACAGACATTCCCCTTATTCTGTCCCCAAACTGTCTCCATGCCTCAGCTACCAGCTTCTCACAGCAACAGATCACAAGGACTTAACTGCAGCAACCCTCTAACTAACTCACTCACTTCACCAACCAACTCACTCCACTCCAATAACTGACTCACAGGCTGGTGGCCATCACACACCAACCTCCTATTCTTCTAACTTTCGTTTCAAGGTTATCTCATCAAAGACAAATTCAAAGTCACATTGCGGCTGGCAGTCAATCACGTAACTGCAGCTGCTCGTTATATAGCCTCAGCATCGCTGGCACAGAAAACAGCTCTCCCACAGTTCTTATATTGGTGCATCACGTAGCTATCACCACTTCACAGTTACTCCACTGTTGCGTGTTACGAATCTCTTATGACCATTACCTAGCAATGGCTGTTGCATAGCTGCTTATTTCCTAGTCGTTGTGTAGCAATGGGTCTACATCCCACAATATTAATTAAATATATACATACATATTTGGCATATTTAGAAACTATTCAATAAAATGTATACCATTTTGAGTGTTGTAATTTTTTTCTCTTTTTTTAATTAGAATTTGAAATTTGAAGTGTGCCTTAAGCTTGATAACATACTGAAGTCAGGCCAAGTACTATCAGTTCTGAGCTTAATTAAAACCACATCCTCCTATGAAGATGTATTACAGATCTGCTATAACAGCTTTTTTTTCCTTGGCACTACAGCCCCAGTGGGCTTAGGCCTACCTCCATGAACTTCTCCGTTCACATAACAGCTATACACCAAAGCAAACAATTTTTGACAGATAAAAACATGAAAGGGATTTCTTTTGCAGTAAAACATAACTTATCATGAACAACTATAGAGAAGAACTCATAGACACAAAATCACAGAGACTGTGAGTAAATGTACCAATTTACATACAAATGAAAAGTCGCACTAATCAAAATCAGTCAGAATTTTAAAACTTACAGTTACTTAGCAGCTTCATATTTTGGTAACATGTTCATTACTCGCATAAAATATATCACATTTCAATGAATATAATTTTGTTCATGCTGGAATATGTTCAATTTACCAGTTAAGTGGTCAACTGATACTAATTCTATTAAAATATTAACCAATTTCAGAGACATATTCCTTTTTGTTTCTTTTTAATGTATCTGCTCTCACATTATGAAATGTAATCTCCCCTTAATGTGTAACATTTTTGGACTACTGGGTTCTGATTCCCAACAGGGTGACTCTTTGGTGCATTCACAATAGAAAGTTGCAAAAATATGCCTATTTCCTTGGTCTTATCTGTCTATAGGTAAGTGTTAATTCAAAAAACCATTTAACAGATTTTCATATCATTTCATATCACGAAGTTCCACTAAAATTATTAAAAATTCTATAACGTTGATTTAAATTGGACAAAATAACAGAGCTTTCCATGAAAACCTACATACTTTTTTGTGTGTCTCTTAGCATAACTCACTCAAAATTTATATGAATGAAAAATGCTTTGAACAAAAAGTACAGATAAAAATAAAACACATTGGCTCATAAGCAATATACTTTTTCTAAGTCTTGCAGTCTTGGATGCAATTAAATGAAATGGAGTGATCACACCAGAACTGTTAAACCATGTATACATTTCCTAACTTTTTTCCCACTCTGTCCAGGTCAGTTCAAAATCCAACCCAGCTTCCAATTTAATGGGTCATTTGCTTGGGGGTGAAGTAATCAGAGCATAAAGCTAATCCCTTGCCTCCATACAATGCACAGATTAGGGAACTTTATTTACATTGCCCCATATAGATTCATGGTGTGGTACCTTGGCACAGGGAAAACTTTACCTCTTTTATTATGTATGTGAAATTGATACAGAAGCCTGCAGTTGGTTTATTATAATTTAAACTTAACACCTGGTGTGTAGGTGAAGTCAATCGCAATGCATGCGACACAGCAAACCAGCACCAAACTACACATCACTACTGGACTGCAGGAACTTTACCCTGAGAACTAACCTTTATTGCATTCTTATCCTTCATTTCTTCCTCCTTCAGCAGCAGTTTGCATGCTCCTAGATTCTTGCTGATATGCATGGATGATGTTGGCTTGAATACAGGAGAATTGTGTGGCTGGGATATTGATTTATTTCCAGTTTTGCGTAACAGCCAACTATACAGAAGGCTGACCAGCATGCCCACTCCCACAGTCAAAACAAGGGATAATAGACTATACCATAAGAACGACACTCTGTACAGGACAAATGCAAACTCAGTGGACCTAGAAAGAGATAAGAAGGGACATATTACATGAACACACACACACAGTAGAAATTAATCTACACTGATGCTTATAATTGCAGTTTGTAATTATTACCTAGTCAAAATATTTGTACATTCTTCTCTGCTATGTCTGTAAAAGGTTTAAAGCTAGAAATATGAAGGTTACCCATTATGTTTAGTATTGCGCAAAAGATCTGGGCCATAATTAAATCCATGTATCACTGGAAATAAATTAATAGTCTTACTTTATTTTAAAACTTTAACTGCATGATAATGATATCTGAATGACTAGAAATCATGTTCTACCCAGAATTGAGACAAACTTTATTCTCTTAAAAACATACTAAAATGCTAAACAATTTCTGTAATATGTGATTTCATTTATTGGAACTTAAGTGTCTGAAGAGTGGGGGAAAAATAAAAATCGCTTCTGCCCTTGTGGCTAGCGGCATATGTATAGCTCACAAAAGTGGTGATGCTGTAACTGACAGCCCTATGAAAAGTGATATCCAGAGCTGTTAACTTCTCAGAATGTGAAAGTTCAAGATAAAATAGGACATGCTATAGAAAGGATATTGAAGGTTTGGGTTTATATATTTAAATTCAGAGTATGTGGTTTATACTGCACATTTCCCCTTTCCTTCTTGAAATAGCTAGATCTATAAGAAAATTAAATAATATTATGGAACGGTATAATATGACAAGCGATGTTCTCAATGAACATATCAGAGGAACTGCTGCCTCATGAAAAGGGCTCTGACTCAACCCTAATGATATAATGAAGAACATGAGATGCAGCTAAAGATATTCCATTTGAAATATGGAGTTTAAGATAGAAAAAAAAAAGAGACATGTAAGGCAATCAGATGGTTCCCTAAAGCATGCATAAAGCTGTATCCAAGCTCTTTCTTGAATGTTGAATCAAAATATCCATGTATGCTATTGCCATGACTCCCTTCACAGATAAACAAATTTTGTTCCACATATAAGAATAAACTGTATAGGAAGAATTAAAGGCCATATTTCCATCCTAAAATGCATTAACCCTTTGCCATACCATTCAAAATCACTGCATTCTGATATTAGGTCTGACAATAAAGTTTGCGAACTCACCACAGTGTGCTTGCCATGGCAGCATTGAACAGAAACCTCAGTACGGTTTGATGATGTTGGCATACAAAGTTTACTGCTTGGAGTACTGAGAAGGCTGCATGAAAAAATTGGACGGAAATGACCCAAACATTCTGCCAACAACTCATGGATCTTGCATCACAACAATGGACCTGCTCACACGGCACTGCCTGTGAGGAAGTTTTCAACTAGTAAACAAATAACTGTATTGAAAAATCCTCCCTAGTCACCGGATCTAGCCCCAAATGACTTTTTTCTGTTCCCAAAGATAAAGGAAATATTGAAAGGAAGATATTTTGATGACACTGATGACATCAGGAGTAATACAATGGCAGGTCTGAAGATCAATATACAAAACCAATTCCAAAATTGTTTTGAAGGGTGGACTAGGCGCTGGTATAGATGAATAGCTTCCAAAGGGGAGTACTTTGAAGGCAAACACAGTGATATTCAGCAATGAGGTCTGTAGAACTTTTACTGCGATGAGTTCGCGAACTTTATTGTCACACCACGTACTACTAGTTAAGTAACTATGATGATACCACAGGACTCGATACATGACTTGGCTAATGAAAGAGACCACAGGGATCTGGCTACATTTCAACAAATTCAACTGAGATATGTGACACCTTGACTGATGCTTACGGACTACAAACCACGGATTTTAGTTTAGTTTAGACAGCCTTCAATAAAAATCCATGTAAGGATGAGTTCAGATTTGCTAAATCCATAGATTCCTCCAGATTAAGCAACAGACTATGGGCTAGATATAATGATGAGTGTCTTATCCACCAATTGCTCTCCTGCTTACCTGCTCCTGGGGCAAGAAGAGTGATAAAGGAAATATTCCTCTGTGTGTGTGTGTGTGTGTGTGTGTGTGTGAGTGAGACAGGGCATTTGAGTGTGTGTTATAAATATTGCATCATACATTACCTTGGTTTGTGATGATGGGAGATGACATTCTGTGATGCATTGAAAATTCACATTTTAGGCCTTACTGATATGGCCAATCAACCAGGATGTCTTTGTTACAATTCAAATGCTCAGTACTATAATTTGCTATATTAAGCGAATATTAGGCAAATTTAATTTTTTATGTACTAATATGTTGGACATGGAAGAATGTAATCTGGTAGCAATTTACAGTATAAGTAAAAATTCTGTTTTAAAAGTGCAGATAACTACATCAGGTATCCCCTCATAGAATTAATATAAGTGTAAATATCACTTGAGAAACAAGGTAAAAGTGTAGGTGAGCAGCATAACAGTCCATCCTTAAGTCATCTCTGAAAAGTTTTAACCAGTACAGACTCACTTGCTGCGATCTGCTAACAATGTTGCATTCACCAGTGCACATCCCTCAGTTGACAGAGGCAGAGGTACAGAAACTACTTCTCCCCTGTCTGACATCACTTGGCCCAAAACAGCTAGCCAACCAACAACTCCAATTCCAGCTGTCAGGCCAGTTGCTGCACCCTGTTACAGAATGCATGTACATTCTTTAATACTCAGAAAATCACACTGGCAACTTCCAAGGCAATAAAATGAATTCCTAAACTTTTATATGAAAAACAAATCTTAAACAGAGGAACCTCTTGACTGAGATCAATGGAATTCGGACTGCAGAAACTAAGTACTGCAGGAAGGAAAACGTTAAATTAACAATAAAAAAATAATGACAGAAATTCCACTGCATTAATGGAAATATATTTTTGTACTTACAGCAGTATTTGCCCATGGAACAAACATTCCCAGAATAAATAGTCCTAAGAAAGAGCCTGAGAAGAAACTTGACAAAGAAATGGCAACCTGGAATAGTAAACATGAATAAGAAATTCAGCATGTCATAATATTCATACCACTTATATAAAATTATACTTTTGTTTATTATCTGTAACATGACTTACAGGAGCAAGTCCACCCATGTAAGGCACCAGATATACCAACGCATAAGACAGCAATCCAAACAATAGTGCTAGAAATTTGACAGTAAGTCCAGACTTGTGTTGAGATAGAGATTTTTTGAATGCAGTGCCATCTAATTCAGCCCACCATATAGCAGCTAATGAGTTCAGACCTGTAGACACAGTACTGAAACACAAAGATCAGAACTGTGAACAATTTACTGTCATAATCTGTCTCAGCCCAAAAGAAACAACCTGCTAAATAGAAGGTATTCAAATGTAACATTATTTAAAAGGAAAGTGTATGCAGATAAATCAAGAATACACAATTAACTGGTTAACCTGTTTCATTCATCAGTTTCACTGGTATTCAGTCTCATTCATTAATTTTTTAAGAAGTGTAATGCTATGATTTTTTTTAATTCTGAAAGCGTATTTGAAGCTAAAATATTATATAAATTTACAGACATTAAGCATGTTTCCTAGCTGAAGGTAGAAACCAACTGGGAGACCGAGGAATAAATGGGACAATAGTACTGAAATGGTAAAGTGTTTAATTAAGCATCATTCCACAAAGATGAATGAGGGAGTGGAGGTATAGCTCCACACAATTTTATCCTCAGTACTATATGGTGGTTGATGTTCTACTTTGCACCCTGGTAGCTTTACCTCCATAAATAGTGCTAATGCCCATTGTATAGGAAGCTGAGATGGACCCCAGAGTCAGTCTGGATGCTGTCTTAATGAAGCCAAGAAGGAAAATGTGGGTTTGATTCGTATGAATCAGGATAGGAATTCAGTTGCAGATTCTTGTGATGATGGCAATAAACCCCTGGGTTCTACGACAGGAAGAAAATTTCTTAACTGGCTGAAATATTATTAGCTCTGTTCCATGGAATTAGTTATATAGATTATCTGTTGTAATTTTTCAATATTCTGTGTCACTAATTCATCAGACCCATGTTCATATTGACCAACTGGGGCAATTCACAAACTAAAAAGCAATTAATGATAGTAGTTCTAGTAATACAGAATAGAGAACAGTGCATTTTAATACCAAATTATTACTCTATTTCTATTTGGATTCAGAAGGATCTGGACTAACCTCAAGCCTGCACTGAATATTCCTGCAACGAAAAGACCCGGAAAGCCAACATATTCTCCAAGTGTGTCCATGACATATAGAGGAAACAGTTGGTCTGGTTTACTCAGAACCTATGAAAATATTAATACATATATTATTTTGTAGTATTTGAGGTTCTAAGAAACTGATGGTCAAGAAGAGTTTCATCTTCTGGTGCATAACACCATGTAGTCTGTTGAAAGTCAATCAGGGTTTCAGTAGAAATTTCCACCACCATTTTCAGGATGAAGCAGAGACGTTCTTACTGCCCGCTTCATGCTGCATTCTTGCTTGGCTTACTCTTCAATCTTGCAGATGGAGGTCACATGTTCCTCTGAAACGTCAGTCGATTTTCAGTGGACTACACTGTGTTATACCAGAAGACAGAACTCTTCATACACATCATTTGTCTCCCAATGAAATATCTGACCAGTCACCTCTCACATTCAAGTATATTAGAAATATAGGTCATGCTGAAATAATAAATGAATGAATGAATGAATCAATCAATCAATCGACCAATAAAAAATTCCATTACATATACAATTAGAAGATTAAATAAGAAACAGTCACATCATGGGATTGACTGCCATGGTTAGATAACCTAAACTAAGTTGAGAGGTTGGCTGTGTATCATAAACTAAAAAGCAGTGGTAATAGTCCATTTCAAGTCACCATCCTTTAATTTTCCAAATATGAATATCCCATTTGAGTAAATAGCATACGTGCTTCATTTTTATGCTTATATCTCAGTCCAGGGATGTGTTATCCTGACTAAGATTTCTTGTTGTTTTCACCAGTCCCTCAGGCATATTCTCAGATAGTAGTTTAAATAGGTCATAGCTACTTCCTTCCATATACTTTCCAAATCATCAGCCACACAATCACTCAGTGTTACACAACAATATCAACCAAAAAGTATTGCCAAATAATAATACACTGTGCTGGAAGAAAAAGTATCACAAACAACCTCTCAGAATAGCCTATGCTTCATTTCAGATTCAAAGACAGGTGGCTCCCAAGTAGAGCAAGAGTGTTAATCACCATGGAACAACATTTGGTGTTACATGAATTTGACCTGATTGCTGGGTCAGAGGTGAAGTCCACACATGCCTGTCATGCAATTCTGCAGCAAAGACAGATCAGCATGAAGCATCTATGGAACAATGACTGGCAACAGAAAAATAAATTCTTCGTAAAAAATTTGTCATTTGCTACTTTGCACACTGAAACCCCATATGGACTACTCTAGGAGTGAGCCCAGATTTGCACAATGAGGAACAGGCAGCCTCACAGTTACATAGGGGGAGGGTACACAAAAGAAAGCTTCTCCTACTCTAATATCAACCTGAACCTTCAACTTTCACATGCTGTACTTTAACAGTGAGGTCCTAAGAGCATAACCATTATATGTGGCAAGAAAAAATACTTCTCCCAAGAAGTTATATTACTATAGATTAAGTACAGGTTTTGAGATTTAAATTCAATTTGTTGCTTTATGTATTGATATTCATGTGTAACTAGGGCAGCTGAGTTGACCGCGGACTCACAAACCAACCAAGTGACATGCTAGCTAAGTAGGAAGATGTTACAGAACTAAGAGGTAACATAATTATTCAAAGAAAATAATTCCTACTTACACCACCTGAAAGAGGATCACAGTCATAGTAGCGTGCAAATATCAGCATTCCTGCATACACTGTGAGAAACACTACCACAGTCCAACCAGCAGCGTTAATCCAGATCATCCTGCAAATGACATACTAATGACGTACATTATTAACATATGTCCTTGCATCAGCATACTGAACCTTAGAAATTATATCCATTACACTGCAAACTACTCCTTCAGCAAATATTCCAATGTAGACCATGCCCTCACTCTCTACTTCCTCATTTTTCAAAACTGTAATATGATTCAAATTATGAGGGAATTTTGATCATGTCTCACATCATTTCCGACACCACCAGTCTGTGTTAATTTCAACAAATTACTTTTCTTAATTCACTAATAGCAATTAGCACGATTGGAAGCTGGTACTTGTAGGAGCTTCAAATATTAATCTGCTGCTCGGTATGTTAAATCTTGTATCTATAAAGATGATATGAATTACAGCAGCTCAATCAGTACACTTACTTATTATGGATGGCTGGGATTCGATTACCAGTAAGAACAATGGAAGTTATTTGTCCAACACCATGTCTTAAATATGACTAGTATTGACCCTGTCTCCTGTCCAACAGACACTGTAGGCTCCTTCATCAGAGCAAAGCTACATGAGACTGGAGCTGACCAATCATCTCCAAATAGCACATTGTGTGGGCTTTTACCTCCACTCTTCTTTTTCCTATGTGCCTCCTACAGGCTGTCTCATCCACATGTATTAAGAAAGTAAAATATTAATGTAATTATATTAACTGTATTGTATTGTATTGTATTGTAACTATCTGAAGTATGCATGTACCATTTGCTTTAACACAATAATATTCTGCATTTTGTTCACAGAGTGTATTGATGTGTTTCAGACAGTTCTCAAAACAAAGAACGATTATTTCCCTAAACTGCCTTAACCAACTGGCCTTTATAGTGGGGATGCGGTGCGATTTATGTGAGGTAGGAACTATATTTTTAAATATTATTTTGAAGAAATATGTTTACAAAAATTCATAAAATAAAAATTCCATGGCCTCCATCTCAATCCACTAATTCTAACCATCCTAGCACCTTCACTTTCATATTAAAATTATCAGAAGGAAAGTTTGGTGAAGCCTCAGAACCTTCTAACAAATAGTGTTCCTCCCCTACCATAAAGTATGATATTGTGATGTATTTGCGCTATGAAGGACACCACCCCTCCAGCGGTGACATAACAACATCGGAGCAACTGCCGCTGCTATGGTAACAGGCCAGTCAACACTCTGCCCAGCCCCCCCGCGGTGACATAACAGCACTTCCCACTGTGATATAACAAGGGGACACCGCTGGTAACGCGAGGCAACAGGGGACGGTATAAAAAGCCGGCTGAGCAGTATGTGAGGAGAGGCACGTCACAGCACGACATTGCGATGTATTGTAACCGTCCAAACCTTTTAATATTCTTTAATGGAC
>NW_019728501.1:1864019-1872787 GCF_002891405.2 Cryptotermes secundus | reverse complement strand
TCTAAACGTAAATTCAGGGTCTCTGTTGAAGGCGAAATGTCAACGCAAAGGGAAATACAAGCAGGGGTGCCACAAGGTTCTGTCCTTTCCCCTACTCTCTTTAATTTGTATATAAATGATGCCCCCCATACACAGGGCGTTCACCTGGCCCTCTTTGCAGACGACACCTGTCTGTATGCGACAGATCGCAAAGAGGGTTTTATTGTTAGAAAACTCCAGCGCGGTCTCAGCTCAATGGAGACCTGGTGTGAGCGCTGGAATATAAAAATTAATGAAGATAAGACTCGGGGGGTCTACTTCTCTTGTGGTCGTCGACCGCCTGAGTCTTGTCTTACTCTTAATGGATGAAATATTCCATTTGTAAATAGTGCAAAATATCTAGGTGTAATCTTCGATAAGAGAGTTACATGGAGATTACACATAGAAATGATCGAAGCCAAGGCCTTCAGAACATTCATTAGAGTATATTCCGTATTCAAAAGAGAGCGTTTAAGCGCCAACATTAAATTGACCCTCCACAAAGCTCTTATTAGATCTGTAATGACTTATGCTAGTCCCGCCTGGGAGTTTGCGGCAGACACCCATCTAGTGAAATTGCAGCACCTGCAAAACAAGGTTCTCCGCACCATTGGCAATTTTCCAAGGCGCACACCGGTCCGCGAATTGCACATGGCATTAAAAATTCCATACATATATGATCACATAACAAAATTATGCAGGCAACAAGCAGAAGTCATACAAAATCATGAAAATGAGAATGTTTGCATTATTGGTAAAGGTGAAGCCTGACATAGAAAGTATAAGAGGCTTAAACTTGGCGGCGGTCAGGCATACGACCATTCAAGTGACTAGACTGCCGTGGTAGCAAATAATACTAGAAACAGGGCATAATCTGCTGTACAAAGCCTGGAATTAAGACTACAATTAAATTGTAAATATATGTCAATACTGACAATGGACTGACTAAGACTGACAAATGACAGAACCGACCTCTTGTCACAGAGGGCGCCCCAAATGGACAGGACAGCAACTTTCACAAAGAAGAAAACATCTGGTCAGACAGACAGACTGACTGACCGTCAGTTGCAAAATGACTTTGACTTTGATGTGAGCAGAGTGTGTGATTAGGAGTGACACCGTGTGGATCATGAAGTCACCGAAGTCAGCTGCAGTCTAGCATTCGCTGGAGTGGTGGAAGTATTTGTGAAACTGCAGATGGCAGTAGTGGTGAGATTGTAAATTGTGTAATTGTGAGAGCGAGTGTTCAATAAATTCGCTATATCAAATAAGGCGTGAAGTTATTTGTCGCGTGACATATACCCAACACGTGACAATATACTTCTCTCATATCTTTCACTTTTACTTACCCTTCTACTATACCTCCTTACCTTCCCCCCCCCTTCCCCATGTGTTTCATTAAGAATATCAAGAGAAAATACAAGGCTTGTCAAAGAAATTAAGTTTAAAAATGCGAATTAGTTACCTGGTTTAATGCCAATAGTAACTTCCACTCAAACATACATTTTCTCCTAGAGCCGAAGGATGACTCAAAACATAACTCAGTCCTCAAAATACTTTGTATTTTCTCCAGTAGTGTAGTACAGCTACCACAAAACCTTCAGAGATCCTAGGAAAAGTTGTGAGGAACTGTGTATTTTATTTACCATTAATTAAAGTGCATGTTTCTCTTATAGGGAGCTTGTTTTAGTTTGAGCATGGAAGCCTTTCCCCCAAATTCAAACTGGGATTCAATTTTTTTATACATAAAGGATTAGTAATACTGACCTTATTAATGTTTAATAATGTCACAGAAAATAAACTCAGAAAGAAAAGAAACTCATCTGTACTAAGCTAACATTGATGCAAGTGCAGTGTATACAGGTATGTTATATCTGCAAATTTTTCATAAATTTAACGCTGTGTTTCCATGACATTGTGGTAACAGAGAAGCTGTCTGCTGTAGGCGGGATTTCTTCCGGGTTTAAGAACTTCCTTTTTTTTATTCTCTTATGGTGGAAGAATATAGTTCGAGGTTTGATGTAAATTTATATCATGTTTGATCAGTTAAAAGGAGTTTCAATATATTTTTAATATTAGGAGAAAATTTTTAAGATTTGTTTTTATGTTGCAATGTTTTATGTTGGGCATTCAAGTAACATGAATGTATCACATGCTTCAGTCATTTCACTACCGAAAATTATGTCCAAGTTGCCGCTGATATGTGCAAACAAAAGCTGTCATTTATGCTACATAAAAGTGAATACTGTAAGGCAGTGGTTCTCAAACTTTTTACCTCTGAGCACCCCACTGACAAGAGAAAATACTCTCAGGCCCCCAGCCTGTTTTTTTCTTTATCAAAATAGAAGTCATGGTATATTTGACGTTTTATTCAGTTTATTTTTTCTACATACTATTTAGCACTTTTTTACTCAAAATTAAAGAATCACAATATTAGGCCTACAATAAAAATTAGTTTTAACACTTCCAATTAACCAAAATATGTATTGAAATGAAACGATATTTAACTAAAAAGTGTTTAATTTTTTTTCTGCAAAGAAAATCGAACATTTAAATGTCAAACTTCAGTGTGATGGATGGGCCTGCTTTTGAGAACAAAGTTTATCAGAACGTGGTGTAATATCAGAAATGGCCACTCTAACTTCTTTAGCAATATTTAGCCTTGAACAATACATTGGCTTTATAGCTACCAAAGCAGAAAAGCCTGTATCGCATAAGTATGTTGTTGTGAAAAGAATCAGGATCTTCAATGCCTTTTGGCTCAAAGTTTGAAATTCCTTGACAATATGTATCCAGAACTCCAACAAAGACAATTCCTTAAATTTACTTTTTAATGAAGTATCACTAGTGAGATCGATGAGTTGTTCTTGCTAATTTACCTTCAGAGATGATGGCCCAGGAGAATTTTCAAATGGATTTTTAATCCAATAAAATTTATCAAAATCAATGCAAAAGTATTTTTCGAAATGAACTTTCAACATTATGAGATCATCAAGTAGGCAGCTTTTTATGTGCATTGGAAGCACTGGATTATCAATGTCTTCTACCATTGACACCAGAATAGGGAACATGTCTAGCGTGTCACTTTCCACACTGTTTCTCCAGAGCTCTAATTTTTCATGAATGCCTTCACTTTGTCATTCCAAGAAAGTACAGTTGCCTCAATCCCTTGAAGTGAAGTGTTGAGGATATTTAGTTTCTCAAATATATATCTGTGAAGTAAGTCATTTTCAATAAATATTCTTGTTGTTGAAACTATCTGCCAGTGACTGATTTTCCCCATTTAAAAAACAGAACACCTCATGCTTCAGCTTAAACATTCTCTTTAATGCCTTGTCTCTTGAAAGCCATCGAGGATCACTAAAAAACAACAGAGCAGTGTGTTCGGCACTCATTTCCTCACACAGCATTTTAAAAAGTTTAGACTTCAGAGGATTTCAGAGGATGTGGCTGCTGTAGAACTATCAATGCTGTCTCTGGCATACGTGTTTTATAAGTGCCAGTAAAGAGAATAATTATTAGTTATTTTGAAATTCATGATAATTAAAGCCTGTATTCATCAAAAGTTTTTCTATATGTATTTTTATTTTTTGTTACTTTTCTAATTGATTTAGGGCAGTTTTAATTTGTATCTGTAGGAAAGTATGCTGCGCCCCCCTTTCAAGCCCTACTCGCCCTCCCCTGGGGGTCGCGCCCCACAGTTTGAGAACCACTGCTGTAGGGGATAATTACCCAGAAAAGAATGTGTTAATTTCTAGGCATATACTAAATGAGTACTATAATGTTTGGATGTTTAAATCTTTATAAGTGATGAATTATCACCGCAGCACATTTGTGAACTTGCATATAATGAGTTATATTACTTCATTAAAAGGTATGATAAAGGTAGAATTTTCACATACTTGCGTGCCTGACTAATTGTGGCCACAGTGCGATACCGCTGTACTTGCAGCTGATTGGCTCCATACACTGACATGTGAAGAAAGGCTGCACCAATTAAGGAACCCCACAATGTATATCGTTCTGTAGGATCGAAGTCCAAACTGAAAAACGAATAGTTGTATTAGTTTTAACAAGAAGTTCTCCTAGAACTTATGATGTTTCAACCAGTATGAGGATGTCAGAAATAATTATGTATAAATAACTGAAGAATTTATTGACCAATTTCTGTACATTAATTTAATGTAAATATTCTAAATATATTCAATTTTTCTGATATGACTTCAAGTTTCACATTTACAATAAAAGTAATAGCAGATTCTAAAGGGTTCAAATATCAAGAACTCTTTAGAATCTATTTGTACAACCAGTAAGCACCCAGTATATCCTTCAGTTAGAAATTCAGCTGGCTAAAACCCTCAATCATATAACTTTCCTCGTGTGACGTAAATCTCAGGGTATCATCCCCAAAGGTTTCTCTGTAAGACTCCCTTGAAAAGTCAACGAATTTCCAAAATTACCGAAAATGCCAGCAGGGCACTCCTTAGGGACAGGATACAGTTCCACTGAGGATAAAATAATGGGTTACAGAAAATTTGAAAATATGTCTATGATGTATTTCCAATAGTATTTTACATGCTTTGCTGCAGTGGTTCAATAGTTACTGCCATAAAACAGGAAGCTAATAACAGTGTAAATTGGAATAGTGTGATATAAGAAATGTTAATGGAGTTTCACTTTATATGCAAAATTTGAAATAATGTGAACCTAAAAATATTCAGCAAGAATCATATATACAGTACGTTTCAAAATTTTTCTTGAACTATGAGAGTTCTGGATTATGCGAGGTCCTCAGGACTGCATCCTTGTACAAAATGCAACTGCACTGTACATATTTTTTTATGGGATCCACGTTGTTTTATTCTCTAAAAAGATACTGTTTCAACAGAAGTCTTTTCCTCCCCTTTTTTGGACAATCTAGCGCCATGTACAATTTCAGGACAGCACATGTCAACTGAAGAATCATTACTTTAATGTCAGATTCACAACTTATAGCTTTAGAAAACATGGCATTATTTTTGTGCATCAAACGCAGAGAACTAGCTGAAGTGATTACACAGTATATACGTGGTCTTACAATAAAGTTCGCGAACTCACCACAGTAAAAGTGCTACAGACCTCAGTGTTGGATATCACTGTAGTCACCTTCAGAGTACTCCCCTTTGGAAACTATGCACCGATGTCAGCGCCTAGTCCACCCTTCAAAACAATTTTGGAACTGGTTTTGTGGAATGGCCTTCAGAGCTGCTGTCATATTACTCCTGATGTCAAAAATGTCACCAAAATGCCTTCCCTTCAATATTTTCTTTATCTTTGGAAACAGAAAAAAGTAATTGGGGGGCTAGATCCGCTGAATAGGGAGGGTGTTCCAGTACAGTTATTTGTTTACTAGCTAAAAACTCCCTCACAGACAGTGTTCTGTGAGCTCCTTTGGGACCATTTTTGCACACACCTTCCTCATGTCAAGATATTCAGTTAAGATTTTCCTGTTTCCCTGTCGATATCTGCTTCTTCTGCTATGCTCCTGACAGTCAGACAAATATGTTCACGCACAATGTGACAAAATCTTGCCATGTTTTCTTCACTTCTGCTCGTTGCTGGCTGTCCTGATCTCTCTTCGTCAGTGACACTTTCTCTTCCCTCATAAAAATGTGTTACCCACTTGTAAACTGCTGTTTTCTTCATAGCATTATTACCGTAAACTTGCACGAATATCTCTCTGTTTTCGCTTCCACTCCTGCGAAGTTTAACAAGAAATTTAAGCTTCATTCGTTGCCCTAATTCAAGCTCCGCCATTCTTGTGATGGCACAACAAAACACACCCAGACAATAATAGACACCACTCAGAAAGAGATGCCCACAGATCAACAACACCACAGCTGTGAAACGCTGATATGCCATCATCATCAAACCATACTGAGGTTTCTGTCCTCTTCTGCCACAGCAAGCACACGGTGACGAATTCGCGAACTTTATTGTGAGACCTCATATGTTTGCATGCAAATTATTATCAATCGCAGGACACATCATCATAACTCACTTTGTAGAGACAAGAACAAACACTAGGTGACCAACTACAAAAAAACTGCAAATCATTTTGAGGTTCTTCATAACCTCAACAAGGAGGGAATACAAGCAGCTCTGATCAGAAAGAGACTCTACTCAGTTTTGTACCAATAACAGTAGTCACAGAAACCAGCAGCCACATATAAATGATTTAACATATCTGATTCCAGTTATTATTAAGGGCAAAAGCCAGTGGAAAGAAATAAGAATAATATAAACCATAAATTTAAAGTGCTCAACAAAATCAACAACAGAAAATGGTGATCATCGGGGACAGTCATGCCCGAGGCTGTGCAGCTAATATGAAACATAGTCTTAAAGACAGTTACAAGATTAATGGTTTTGTGAAACCAGGAGCATGCATAGATCTGCTAGTCACTTCAGAAAAGGGTGATATGGAATACTTAACCAACAGGGAAGTAATTGTCTTTTGGGGAGGTACTAATGATGTTGGAAAAAATAATTTCCAAGCTGGATTGAGACATATAGTGGATTTCATGGAAATTAATGGTCATACAAGCATTGTTTTGGCGAGTGTCCCACATCAGTATGATTTATCTGACTGGTCTTGTGTGAACAGTGAAGTGAAAAACTTTACCAGAAAACCAGTGAAGCTTATGGAGCCTTTCAAGCATGTTAGGGTGGTAAAAGTAGATCCCAAAAGAGAATTTTTTACTAAACATGGTCTGCATATGAACAATGTGGGTAAAGAAAAAGCAGTGTTAAAGATAGCTAATGTTGTTACTACAACGTTTCACAAACAAATAGAAGAGCCAATCAGACTGTACTGGAAAACTGAATATGAGGATGGGGTAAATTATACTTCAAGTGGGGATAATATAATTACATAAGAAGACACTAAAGCTGCCACATCAGACAATGAAGAAGTTATATCTCACACTGCGGACCAAGATGTTCCAGCAGAAGTAGTAGATAGAATATCATATGGTAGGACACAAGTAGGTAAGACCTCACGTAAGCAAAATAAAGCCACCATTATGAGAAGCAAGGATTTTTTGTGGCAAAAGTAATTTCAAATAGACAAAAACACATTGCATTTGAACAATTAAGTAATCAGTCATGTAATAAGAATGATGATATAAATAACCTATTTAAGATATTTCACCAAAATATTAGGGGAATAAAAGGGAACATTAATGAGTTAATGATATCTTTATTAAATGAGGAACCCAGTGTAATTTGTCTGACAGAACATCATCTTACAGGCTATGAAATGTGTGCTTCACATATTCCTAAATATAAATTAGGTGCAGGATATTGTACGAAGAAGTTAAAAAATGGTGGCGTCTGTATATTCATTCAAGATGATCTAAATTTTACTACTATAAATCTACAAAAATATTGTAAGGAAGGAGTCATGGAAATTTTGGCCATTCAATTAAAATTTAATGAGAAAAATGTAATTATTCTCTGTATATACAGAGCCCCAGCCAGCGATTATGACTACTTTTTAAACAAACTGGGCTATATACTTAATTTTCTTCAAAGTATAACTTGGAATTTATATTATGTGGGGACATAAATATTAATTATCTAGAAAATAATAATAGGAAATCAAAGTTAGATAACATGTTAAATACTTATAATCTAAGAGATACTGTGTATTTCCCTACAAGAATTGCCAATAATTCAGCCACTTTCATAGATAACATATTTATTGATAACAGAAGAAGCTATACCATTAAACCGTGTATTAATGGACTGTCTGATCACGATGTGCAGCTCATAACATTTAAGAATATTACTGTACCTAATAATAAATTTATTTTGCATAAGGAAAAATTGCCTGATCAGTGGAAGGAGTCTATTATTGTACCAGTTCACAAGAAGGGTGGTAAAACTGACTGCAGTAATTATTGGGGGATATCACTGCTATCAACTTCATATAAAATTTTGCCCAATATTCTTCTTTCAAGGTTAAGTCCATATATAGATGAAAATAGTGGGGATCATCAGTGTGGGTTTCAACGTAACAGATCAACTACAGACCAGATCCTTTGCATTCGTCAAACATGTCAGATATTGGAGAAGAAATGGGAGTTCAATGAGAGAGTACATCAGCTATTCATAGACTTCACGAAAGCCTATGATTCCGTTAGGAGGGAAGTATTGTACAATATTCTAATAGAGTTTGGGATACCCGTGAAACTAGTTAGGTTGATTGATCTGTTTAAACAAAATGTATAGTAAAGTCCATGTAGGTAAACATTTGTCAGATGAATTTCCTATCCAGAATGGTCTAAAACAAGGAGATGCTTTATCGCCACTCCTTTTCAACTTTGCCTTAGAATATGCCATTAGGAAGGTCCAGGGAATCCAGGTGGGTCCGAAATTAAACGGGACACATCAGCTGTTGGCCTACACCGATGATGTGAATCTACTGGGTGATAATGTAGACACCATAAAGAAAAACACAAGTAAACGCAATTAAAGAGGTTGGTCTAGAAGTAAACACAGAGAGAACTAAGTATATGTTACTGTCTCATCACCAAAATGCAGGGCAAAATCATGACATAAAGATAGGAAACATTTTTTTTTTTTTATAAATGTAGCACAGTTCAGATATTTGGGAACATCAATAACAGATCGGAACCTGATTCAGGAGGAAATTCAAAGGCGACTGAACTTGGGTAATGCTTGCTACCATTCAGTCCAGAACCTTT
>NW_019728501.1:1808021-1862401 GCF_002891405.2 Cryptotermes secundus | reverse complement strand
ACAGACACTTCATTCTTCTGCATTTCCGTTTTCAAATTCTCCAATTTTCCTGCTTGATTCAAGGTCCTGACATTCCATGTTCCAATCTTGTATCCATGCTGTTTCTTCTGATCTTCGCACTTTTTCTTGTTGTAACGCCTGCATGACATTTCCTCTAGAAACACTCCCCCCCGGAGATCCGATTGGGGGAGTAGTTTAGCAGAGGAATATCCTACACAAAATAAGAAAACGGAAGGCTCATTGGATTGGTCATGTTTTACGCAGAGACTGCCTTCTAAAAGAAGTTATCGAAGGAAAGATAGAGGGGTGGATAGAAGTGACAAGAAGACGAGGAAGAAGACGTAAGAAGATGCTGGATGACCTTGGAGACAGAAGAGGATACTGTCATTTGAAGGCAAAAGCTCTAGATCGCATTAAGTGGAGGAACTGTTTTGGAAGAGACTGTGGACCTGTCGTCTGACAGATTACTGATGATGATGATGTCCTAAAACATAAAAATTGGAATATACAAAACTATGCGAGACTTGTTACTCATAATGAAGCAAATAATCTGTTGGTACACGAACAATATGGTTTTTAAGACACAATCCTCAACTGAGAGGGCAGCTTTTACATTGATAAATAATATTTTAACAGCGATGAATAATAAGTTAATGGTGGGAGGCATTTTTTGTGATTTACAAAAGGCATTTGATTGTGTTAACCATAAATTATTATTGGATAAATTGGAATTCTATGTAACTGAATGAAAATTCAAAACACTTATTGGATCTCATTTGACAGGTAGATATCAAAGAGTTGTACTGGATAATAGAATTGACAATAACAACTTATTGAAATGGGAAACAATTAAATGTGGTGTTCCACCGGGCTCGATTCTTGGTCCCTTGTTTTTCCTGCTTTATATTAATGACTTACCTAAAATAATAAATAAAAATAATAATATGGTATTATTTGCAGACAACACCAGTATTATAGTAACTGACACTAATAAGTTAAACTTTTAAATAAATCTTAATCAAACTTTCAAAGATATAAATACATGGTTTAATGCTAATTTGCTTACCTTGAATTTTAATAAGACCCAATATGTCAAGTTTTGACCCATGAATTATTATTATAATATCACTACTCAAATTAATTATGATCAAATAAATTGAACAAATGTGACTGAGACAAAATTTCTGGCATTAATTATTGATGATACTCTTTCACAGAAACAGCATATTCATTATGTTATTAATAAAATTGCCATTGCATGTTATGAATTGATAAGTATAAAATATATTATCCTTTTATATACATTAAAGCTAATTTATTTTGCTCATATACATTCTATCATAAGTTATGATATACTTTTTGGGGTGGTTCTTGTTGTGTTAACAAAGTTTTTATATTCAAAAGAAAGTTATTAGAATTATAACGAATTCTAGACCAAGAGAGTCTTGTAGGGACATTCTTAAGAATTTGGAAATGATGTTCTATTGTCAGTACATATATTCATTAAGCACAATAGACCACAGTAGGTCGCGGTGCAAGGGCCGAGGAGGCCTACCCCTCATACATTCATACATATATTCATTACTTTTATACACAATTAATANTGGTCACAAGTGTTTAAATTTGTAATGTATTTAATTCAGTTCATATATGTAATTTAAACAAAATTTTATGAATTCAAGTTCTATAGTAAGTTATTTTTAAATTATGTTTATTAATTAAAATCTTATTACATTTTTTTACTTTATATTATTATTTATGTTAATCAATTAATGTAAGTGATTTTGATTATGTGACTCATGTAATTTTGTATATGTATCTTGATATATCTATTTTCAAAGGGACCATTTCCACATCCTAGGTATGTTATCTGTATGAACATATGGAAAATAAAGGAAATGAATGAATGAGTTATACGATGGTTATAAAACAACGAGTCATGCAACATCACCTCACATGTGCGAGCCCTTCCCTGCTCTAAAATAAATGGAAATTACTTTCCAAATAGCCCACGCACAATTATGTGTTTGGGGCAGATTTTCTAAAGGATCCTGTTTAAAAAAAAAAATATGGCCCTCATCTGATCTTAAGGTTAAGAAGAATTGTTCATTAAATTATTACATAGCTTCAGCAACAGAACCAGGATTGGTAAATAATTTATGAAGAAATGTCAATTAAATGCTTCTATAAAGAGTTGAGACAAATTCTTGGAGATCTACAATTTGCAGATAAGTAACTACGAAGGTTTAAACTCCTCCTGCACCTAATACAGTTAAATGTAATTTAAAATCATTACTATATATTATGATAGCACAGCAACATGTTATAAATTTAACTGATCTGTTGGGAAAATAAAGTGAAGAGCATTAATGCTAAAGAGTTCTATCATAATGGATATAACACCATGTACTCCACTGAGAGTCAACCAGCGTTTCAGAGGAACATGACGACTCCATCTTTAAGGTTGAAGAATATGCCAAGCAAAAAACAGTGATAAGCAGGTAGTGAGCAGAGTTTCAATAGTTACAAACATTCAAGGGGCAGAAAGAACTAGATTCTCAACCCAGTTATGATGGGGATATCATTTGGTTAAATAAGTAAATGTTTGATTACCACAACATACTTGAAGAAATCTGAACGTCCTGATCGATTATTGCGTTCCCAAACAGTGGCCACTCCACCAATATCTATAGTTCCTTTCACCAGCACAGCAATCATTGATGAGTAGAGAATTAGAACTTGGAAGCAGTCTGTCCATACCACAGCTTTCATTCCTCCCTGTCAATGACACAAGCAGTATTCAATTTCATACACAAGGAATCAAAAGGTGTGATGCAGTGATTCTTACTTCTAATTTTGAAATATAAATCTTTCCACAACAAAAAAATTTCTAACACTACCAACAGCCGTTTTCCTATAAGAACAGTTCTGTACTGAGTTTGTCACTCCTTTTATTAAAACACTGACATGAAATCGTTTGTCAACAGTAAAAAAATCCATCATTCAGTTAATAAAAATTACTGCAAACATCATCAGAAGTGTGCTTAATCTGTGAGGCATAACTACAAAAAGGACATCATTGCATACTAGCTTAATTTTACCCAAACATATGAAGTATGAGGTTTTCATGACAGTGGCTAAGAAAATTTATTTTTCTGGGATGGAATGCGATATAGTTTGGGAGATAAGGTAACTACCAGACTATGTCACATCGCATCCAAAGAGACAGTTATTTTTACCTGCACATACTCACTGACCATGATCAAATCACTAACCAGGCCTGCACTGATTTCATATAAATATGTAAGCCACCTTCAAAAGCTAGGAGTCAGAATAAGAAATAAAATACTTCAAGTGAGAAATTCTGTCTTTTTTAACAAAAGGACAATTAAAACATCTACATATAAATAACGGACAGTTCGTTTCATGCTCAGAGAAAACCCAAAGAGGAGTTAACATGTGAATATAATAATGAAATTATAAATAACTGGAAGAGGAAGCAAACAAAAAATTCTTTGGCTTGCAAATTGATAATCATTTAAACTGGAAAAACCATATCCATCAATTGGTTCCAAAGCTAAGTGTAACATGTTATGCAATTAGATCTATGTTGCATATCACCCACACTGACACCCTCAAATCAATTTAGTTTGCTTTTCTCACTCTTTAATGAAATATGAAATAATTTTCTGGCATAATTCATTTAACAGCAAAAATGTATTTATACTGCAAAAGAACATTTTTACTCGTAGTCTCATGACTCGTCAAATCCTGAAACTCTTGCAGAGATCTATTTGTTTATAAGAGACTAGAGATCTTAACTCTTCAATGTGAATACATATTTTCATTAATAAACAATAACAAAGAAGAAAGTCATCTTCTGGGTTTTGGCCATTGAAGAAGTACATGGTGTCAATATATGACATTGCTATCTCCATAAACCAACTTCCAACCTCTCGTGCTTTAAGAAAAGCGCATTTATGCTAGGACCAAGATTTTCAATAATCTGCCATTTGATCTCAAAAGGCTTATGGATGAAAAAGCAGGATTTAAAATAGCACCAAAATGATACTTAAGACACACACCCATTCTACTCTGTTGATGAATACTTACTGTTTAAAAAGTAAGTCATCTGTTTAAAGGTCCTGTAAATACGAGGCTCGTCCAGAAAGTAAGTTTCCCTGGGGCCGTTTACAGAAACAAAACACAATTTCATGGAAATATTTATTGCGACAGATACAGCAAGTGTTCAGCAATTTTTCAACATAATCGCCACCGGAATTGAGACGTTTGTCATACCGTGGGACCAACTTTTGAATACCTGTGTCATAGAAGTCTGCCGCCTGGGATTGGAACCACTGTGTGACAACCATCTCCACCTCTCTGTCATTCTCAAAACGCTGACGCTCACCAGACAGGAATTTCTTGAGGTGTAGGAAAAGATGGAAATCACTGGGAGCGAGGTCCAGGCTGTAGGGTGGATGATTAAACACTTCCCAGCTGAACTCCTGCAGGAGACTTGCTGTCCGTCGAGCCGTGTGCGGCCTAGCGTTATCGTGCAGGAAGACAATACCGGCACTAAGCGCGCCGCCTGTTCTGCAGTGTTTCACAGTAACGCTCAGCATTCACCATCTCACCTCTGGTCAGGAAGTCGACGTGGAGAACGCCCCGTCTGTTCCAGCATACCGTGCACATCACTTTCCGCGCCGACGTCTGCTTGAATTTCGTCTTACAGGGAGATCCACTGTGACGTCAATGCATTGATTGCTGCTTGGTTTCTGGGGTGTTGTGTGCAATCCACGTTTCATCACCTGTGATGATCCGGTCCAGAAACTCTTCGCCGTCATCATGGTACCGCTGCATAAAGGTCAATGCTTACTACGTGCGCTTTGTTTTGTGTTCTGGTGTCAGTTGCTTCGGCACCCACCTGGCGCACAATTTCCTTAACAACAGGTGCTCCGTGATAATTTCGTGCAACAAGGAGCGGGAAATCTGCGGGACATGACTGCTGAGTTCCGCAATTGTGACGCGACGATTCTCCATAATGCGTTCCCGCACAAGCTCCACCAGGTCGTCTGTAATGATGGATGGCCGCCCACTGCGCTTCTCATCATGCACACTTTGTCGACCTGCTGAAAATTGTCTGCACCAGCGACGCACCATCTGCTTGCTCATGACGTTAGGCCCATAGACCCAGCACAGCTGGCGATGAATTTCGATCGGCGCTATGCTCTGTGCATTCAAAAACTTTATCACTGACCGCACTTCACAGTCGGCGGGAGCTGGAATAAAGAGCCTCCATCTTCGACAGCTGCAACGATGCTACTGTGGGAACGCGGGAAATTCCGTTTGTGCATGTGTCATTTACGTCATTGCTCCATCACGTACGCGCAGTCGCTTCGCGCAATAAAAGGTTTGCTAGCTGTGGGATGAGTGGGAAACTTACTTTGTGGACGTGCTATGTAGCGCAAGTTGATAGTATTGATGTATAATGTGGATATATCTTTGAATAGCCTCATGTGTGACCACTGTGCTTCTTTGGTTTCCTTGTGTGAGAACTACAGTTTTGCTGTATATATGTTTCTGTATTTGTAGGACATATTCTTCATCCTACAGTCATTTTGACTATGTCTCAAGGGGACCTCTGAGCCAAATTCAGGACATTTCCTGCCCAACAGTAGTCTCTAACGCCTCTGGTAGATGGGGGAAGCATCAAGATACCGCTGAGCCAGTAGAGGCTGAACTCGCTGGCTGAGTCGGGACTGATGGCACGCACCAGTACCGGTAGGGTATAGAGACTGGTAGAATATCACAGGGGGATGCACAATGGACCAATATCTGGTCTAAGTGCATGGGGAAACCCACCCTCTCCAATAACAACAACAACAACAACAACTGTGGAGCTGTGGCATGTAATGTAATATATTGTAATGTAACATATAAAAGGGATGGAAAAGGAACACAGGATAATGGAAGAAAGGGGATGAAGAGATAAAGAAAGAGAAGAATAGGGGGCATGAAAATGCTTTAATGTGAAAGAAAGGGAGAGAAAATGGCAAGAATGATAAGATGGACAAAGGAAATGTATGGTAAAACAATAAAGGAGAAACTATTTTGCCTGTCACCTTCATTAGATCTTGTGATAGTGGTAATATAATACCAAGAAAATGATGTCGCTTCTTAAAGCATCTGGAACTGAACCCTATAACTGTGTGGAAATGAGAATGTCATACACTGTTACAGCTGAAAATGATGGAAATGAAGCTCCACCCAATTCAGTCATTCCTATAATAATTTTTATCAGAGCACAAATTTGAGATCTCTGCTTATCTCAGATAAGACTGTGTCCAACATAAGTCACTGAACATTTGACTAATTTTATATTTTACATAATACTACGCTACATAATTTGTGAATTCCTTGTGTTGTAACTCTAAATGTGCCATAGATTATATGAGGAGTATCAGAAAGTTTCCGGACTAGGTCAAAAAAGAAATGTTGGCCGGACATACTTAATTTTGGCTCCCATCTCCTTCAAATGTCTTCTTGGGAATGTATATAGAGATCCCATTGTTTATTCCATGCTCAAAAGCTACCGTGGAAGTCACTTTCCTTTATACTGTCGAGTACCACTTGCAATTCCCCTTGGATGTCAGACACTGTTTCTAAACGTCGCCCCTTCAGTTTCATTTTCAATTTGGGAAACAAAGCAAAATCTCAGGGGGTTATGCCCAGCGAGTAGGGAGAATGAGGAACGATAACCATGTTGTTGTTAGTCACAAACTCTGTGGTTTTCAGGGACTTGTGGGTGGGCGCGTTTGTCGTGATGAAGGGGCCAGTTGTGGTTGCGCCAAAGTTCTGGCCCTTTTCATTGAAAATTTTCTTTCAAGCGTCTCAAAACGTCACAGTAGAAGTCAAGAGTTGACCATAATGTTAGGAGGAACAAATTCTGGGTGAACAATCTCCTCCACATCGGAAAAGACCATGAGCACGCTCTTTGATGAATTCCAGACCTGCCACGCCTTTTTTGCTCTTGGTGACTGTGAGCTCTTCCACTGCGATAATTGTTGCTTTGTTTCTGAATCATAACTTTAAATCTAACTTTCGTCAGCCGTTATGATCATGGAGATAAAGTTGGGTCCTCGTTAGCATTCTCTCGTAGCTCAAGACATATGTTTGCACGCTGCTGCTTTTGATCATTGTCAAGAGTCTGGAAACAATCTTTTTGGCAATGCGACACATGTTAAATTTTTCTGTTAAGATCTCCTGGCAAACTCTATAACTGATCACAACGGTGTCTACTAGCTCATGGATTGTTCGGCGACAGTCTTCATGGATGACTTCTCGAATTTTTTCAACATTTTCTGTCGTTTTGCTGGTGCTTGGTGACCCTGAACGTTCGTCATCTTCAACTGACACTCGACTGGACCAGCCTTGAAACGTGAATGCCATTCAAAAACTGCTGTCTGACTTAAAGAATGTTCTCCAAAAGTCTCACGGAGCTTTTCACGGGATTCGGTAGCGGATTTACCGAGATTCAAGCAAAACTTGATGCTGATACATTGCTCGAGTTTGCCATCCATCGCAGACAAAGGAAACACGAAGTCAAAAATGCACTCTGTGTAAAAACAGTGTGTGTTCACAGCGAGGTGTCACATGGCAGACTGATACAAAAGGCTTGCGAAAGTGTGACTCTGGCCTCGCCTCTCGTCATCTTTCACCAAGGCAGTTATAACAATAATAGTCAGGAACTTTCCAAAAATCACAAAAAGATGTTTCAAATTTTGAACTAAAAAGCCAAAGCACCCTAGAATTAATATAGTAAATTTCCAATTATCTGATAACTAAGTATCTGGAATTCTCGTGCAATTGGCTAAAATTTAAAAGAAAATGTACAATTTTTTTAAGTTATTTAAAAATTACATTCACTTGCAACGCAGTAATTTTTCCAACCAACACAAGCAGCATTGTCTGTCATCCTCCTTATGCAGTGCCAATACAGTTGTAATGATGCATGATTACAGTATAGGCTACTTGAATTTGTAATTGAGTAACAGCATATATAAGTATTTCATCATTGACTTCCATGCAGCAACTAAAGTGAAAACATTCTGTTTGAACTTTGAAACAGAAAATGGAAATATTAAGACTAAAAAAAAGAAGTTTGGGTCTGTTAAGAGATTTCCTCATGCAACTGACAAATCTGTTACCAGTACACCCCATTCCCCACATGTGATGGATAAAAGGAAGCTTATAGTAATGCAGTAAGGTTTAAACTAAAATTATATTTAAAAACTGAACTCTTTCAAGATATGGAACATATTCATCAAAACCACTTACTTTCAAAATATACACATTAATTTACAAGTTAAATGATGTGCTACAGCAGGATGACTTCAGTGACCCCTTTGATATATCTTTTATTCCATATGACAATTTTAATATTTATGTGGAAGTGAAAAGCATTTATGCTTTGTATTAACAATATGACCAACTATTACAAATTTACTGCCAGGATACACTTACGTCTAAAATTTCTGAAAATTCCATTTCATAAAACCATAACAGCCACAGACACTAATGCATTTTACTAAGTATGCTCCTTATGTAACAATACTCACAACTGTTGTGTAGAAGATGACAACAATATACATCACGGTGACGACAGAATTAGTATCCAGACCAGTCACTGCAAGTCAAAGGATTAATTTGTTAAACTATCCAGATAAGAAAACCCAAGAAGCTAAATAAACGTACACAGGTTACACAACTGATACTAATTGTAGACAAAAATTATAAAAATGGTGATGGTATGATCCTTTGAAGTTATGTTTTACAACTTCTTGATATCAAAAATAGATAGGTACTAGCAAACCTTTGGGGCAAAACTTTTCAATGAAACAGTACACAACAAATAGTTATCAGATCATTGATTAGAGGACATAACTGTTTCATGCAAATAACAGAAAACCAAATATAGCATAGGTAATCTGTTCGCAGCTGTTTTTATGCTGCCCATATTATATATGGATTTTTTCAATTTACCTAATCCTTCCAGCTGCACTATGACCCTGGGGTTGACTCAGCCTCTAACAGAAATGAGTACCAGGAATATTCTTGGAATATTCTTGGGGGTAAGGGTGGCCAGCACTTAAGGTTGACTATCTTACTGCCATCTATGAGCCTAGAAAATGTGGGAACCTCAACAGCTCACAACCATATGGGCCTCCACGGCCTGTTACAGGGATACCTTTTCTTTTTTTACTTTTTACTTATTTAATTAATAAACCTTACTTAATAAGTAAGCAGATACCTTCCAGCTTACCTTGATGTAGTGCAAGGGCTGGTGCATATAGAACTAAGGCCAAGTAAACAACCATTTGGATGGAGAACATTGCAGATGCAAAGAGCTGCAGCCAACGATTAAAACGCTGTCCAAAATACTGAAATCAAAAACAAGAAAGTATTAGTAGGTCCAGCAAATCATAACAGGAAATATCAGTGTGCTAAACTCTAAACTGCTGAAGAATGTTGTCTTCCAACTGCCTGGCTTATTCTTTGACCCTGAAGACTGAGTTGACATGTTCCTCCAAAATGTTAGTTGAATTTTGATGGACTACATGGCATTATATCCCAGTAGACAGAATTCTTTAACTATTTTCTTTGTTCTGGACAAAATTCTGATGTCATCCACGAAGAGGAGGGCATTAAATTTAAGCAAAAATATTGATGTAGTAAACAGAATTCAGACATATGATCTGTAGGTAAGTAAATAAGGATCTACTGAAGAGTCATGTAACCGTACGTCCCTCGCCAAAATTATTTAATTAAGGTTACGAACAACTAATGCATTGTTTAATACCATGAGAGACGCTCCTCCGGCGAGATACCATCCCGGGACCGTCTAGTTGTAATTCAGCTATTTTTCTCCTTAGGCTAAGGGTGCCACTATTGTCCTTAACGTCGCCTGTTTACTCCCAGTATCTTAAACCCATGAACTGACCGTGTGGGAGACTGGCCAGGAGGGGTCTTGGGTGCCTTGAAGACCTAAAAAAGTTTACGGTCTTCTCGAAAAATACGAATGTAGGTCAGATGCCAGGCTCGACCCTTGGCTTTCTCTTTTTATGTTTCTATTATTTTTCGTTTTTTAGGCCAACTGGGGGACTGGTAAAGAGAGGGCAGTCGGTTTTAGGGAGCGGAGGAGGACAGTAGTTGAAAGGTAGATAGTGAAGAGAGAAGTGTTTAACAGTAGGGTAGAGAGTAGGGCGGGCGGAGCGGCTAGCTTGAAGGACAATGCAAATATTAACCATTGAATGAAATTTTAAATTGAAAGTGCAATATTCGCTGTTCTGGAGATCTCGGATTTATTAACCCCGAAGTGTGTTCCACTTCCATCTCCGAAGCACCCGTATCCTGAGAAAAAGAACCCAAGCTCGAGCGAAAGTCGTGGCAGCTGTACTGTCTTTTGGGATTTGACACTGCGTCACCTAGTAGAACACTACCAACATTTTGGAGGAACCAACTGCCTTCTTCTTCAGGCAGTACTGCACTGGAGTAAGTGTACACTGTGCACCCTCTCCTTCTGCCAAATGAGTAGGGTATACCTTGATGTTTCTGTACTAACACCATATAACCTAGCTTTAGGAAAAATTATACAGGCTGGGAAAAAAAAATGTACTTTCTTTTTTCCTTATTATTTTATTAATTTACAGTAAACTCTTTATCATTTTTTGTGTCGATTATACACTCTAAACACTGTAGTTTCAATTCTCGAAAATCTGCAGCCCCAAAACAGCTTCAATAGTACTTCTTTCTGATCAGATTGAACCTAAAATATTGTATTTATTATTTTTTAATTCTATATACACATCAAAAATATAATTGAAATAAAATTAAGGAAATTCAAAGTAAGCTCATACATTTTCTGATGCCATCATAACGTTATAGTGATGCTCTTAAAGATTAGGTAATCCCCCACCTAGTTTTACATACATATACAGCACACCCTCTGCATTTTTACAAGTATAACACTGTCTTCAGGACAGAAAATGTTGAGAGACCTAGTGGTTTATGTGGTAGAAACAAGCAGCTACTTAGAACAAGGCATTTCTAAGTAAGAACCGAAATATCCTGACAGATAGAAAATTATAATAAATGCATGAGCTGTAACAATAAAAAAAAAAAAACTCCGTAGTTTCAGTCTGCAAGTGCACTATACCGACTGAGTGACCGCCGCTTGTTGGCGAAGTTAGTGCCAACTTTAGCGGATAGAGGGTGTCACATGGTCAGCACAACAAATTCCCATGGCCATTAATTTCGGTTTTCTAGACCAGAGCCGCTATTTCCTTCAAATAGCTCCTCATTTATCATTGGGAGGCTGAGTGGACCACGTTCCAGACCCACTACTTCTCAGAAAAAAATCTGGTAGCGCCGGGAATCGAACCCAGACCTCTGGATCTGTAGCCAGGAACTCTAACCAGTAGACCACAGAGATGGTCAGCTGTAAATATCACAATAAAGAATTGGTCATTTCAAATGATGGAGCCTGGATGATCTCATTTGCCCAGAAAATTTGGGACAGATTAATGGTCTTCATAGTGTGATGTATCAAGCAAATAGAATAATGGGTTAATGGTCTTCATAGTGTGATGTATCAAGCAAATAGAATAATGGGTCAATTATTCAGGAAGAGAATGAAAGAATGATACATCAATATACATGAGAGAATAATAAGCTGTTTAAATAGCAAGATATATCGTTTTACTAAAGGAAAAAAAGACTCTGAAATCCATATTAGAGATGGAGTGATTTTAACTTAAAATAGTAGGCTATTAGCCTAAGGAGGATGAGGAGGATGACAAAAGAAAAAGGATGGAAAGAAAAATAACACCTGTGGAACAAGTTCATCAAAGTTCAGCTGAGTAACATCTACTACACTCACATCTGCTATAAAGCTCAAGTCACTCAAGGAGCTGGGCACGGCTTGAGAAGCCACAACTTGTGCAGCTACTCAAGAACATAGCAGAATTTTATGGAACCCAAAGGTTCATTACCCTGTTCATAACAGCCCTCCACCGGTCCCTATCCTGAGCCAGATTGATCCAGTCCATACCATTCCATTCCATTTCTCTAAGATCCATTTTAATATTGTTCACCAATCCTATGCTTCGGTCTTCCTAGTGGTCTCTTTCCTTCTGGCTTTCCCATCAATAGCCTATATGCATTCCTCTTCTCTGCCATTTGGGCTACATGCCCTGCCCATTTCATCCTCCATGACTTGATCATTCTAATTATATGTGGAGAAGAGTAAAAGTTATGAATCTCCTCATTCTGTAGTTTTTTCAAACTCCCGTCACTTCATCTCTCTTTGGTCAAATATTCTCCTCAACACCCTGTTCTCAAACACTCCCAGTCTACGTTCCTCCCTTGATGTCAGAGACCAAGTTCCACACCCATACAGAACCTCAAGCAAAATTATAGTTTTGTATATTCTAATTTTTTGTTTTTAGATAGCAGATAAGACAAAAGATTCTGGACTGAATGATAGCAAGCATTACATGAATTCAATCTCCTCTTAATTTCCTCCTGAATCAGGTTTTGATTTGTTATAGTCATTCCCAAATATCTGAAATGTGACACATTCTCAAAACATGTTAGCTATCTTTATGTCACAATTTTGCCCTGCATTCTGGTGACGAGACAGCAACGCGTATTTAGTTTTCTCTGCCAAATCTCCAAGCAGGAGAACCATCCCTTGTCGGCTGTCCGCAACTGCTTATGCAATATATTCGTGGCTACAGTCCATATCTAGAAGCCATCTTCTACATCCGCAACCTGAGGGCCTGCCATGCCATGTTGACAAGGGACCCAGCTAACATGGATAAAACTCAAGTACATATAATAAAAAATTATAAAATTATCCATTATAATATTGAAGTACAAACCTCATAAGCTGAGGTGTACTGCATTTTGTGGTAAAATGGAATGAATATATAGCTAATGATGGGAATAGAGATAAAACTGGATAAACCAAACATCCACAACTGTGGTCCAAACAGATATACTTCTGCAGGTTGACCCATCAGGGTTATGGAAGATAGGAACCTGAAAAATGAAGAAAGTATGTGTTATTTGCTTATTCTGTTAATTATCTTTACCTCCTTTCACTTTAACAAAAATGTAAGGTTGTAATCCTTTTCTTATTATTTTAACTATTTCACTTACTATCCTATGTTACTAAGCAGAATGGTGTAGTGGTAATGCTCCAGATTAGTGTTTGGTAGGTGCCAGGTTCGAATCTCAGCCAAGTTACTAGCTCTCTTTGCTGAGGTTTTGTCCTTTCCCTGTCTCTCCAGATGAATGCTGGACACAATAATCTCCTACCAGAAAATTTTTATCTGCACCATCTCTGATCATTATTTTTCAGGTCATATTTAGTTTGGAGATTTTTTATTTTAGTTACTTTTACTCCTAATATTGTTAAAATTATCAAGTCAAGGAGGATAAGATGGGCTGGACATGAGGTACGCATGGGAGAGCCGTGCATACAGGGCATTTTGAGGGGAAAATCTGAAGGTTAAGTGACCAGTGGGAAAGCATAAACTTAAATGGGAATAAAACAAACTCCGTGGTTTTAGTTCGCAAGCGAACTATACCGTACGAGCGACCGCCGCTTGTCTGCGAAGTTGGTGCCAACTTTAGCGGATAGAGGATGTCACGTGGTCAGCGGAACGAATCCCCATGGCCGTTAATTTCGGTTTTCTAGACCGGAGCCGCTATTTTCTTGAAATAGCTCCTCGAGTATCCTCACGAGGCTTAGTTGACCCCGTTCCAGACCCACTACTTCTCAGAAAATCTGGTAGCGCCGGGAATCGAACCCGGACCTCTGGATCTGTATCCAGGAACTGACCACTAGACCACAGAGGCGGTCACTTAGTTGGGAATATAATGTTAAAATGTGTCACAAAGGAATAGGATGGCAGCGTGGATTGAATTTATCTGACTCAGGGATCAGTGGCGGGCTTTTGAGAAAACGGTAATCAACCCTCGGGTTTCATAGAATGCTGGTCATTTCTTAAGTAGCTGAGTTAACTGTTTGGCTCCTCAAAATTGAGTCGGTTAGTTAGTTTGTCAGGTATTTTCAGTATCATCTTAAGGCAATATAAACAGACGTCACAACACAGACAATGAAAATCTTATATTTGTCCTATGAACTGATTATTTTCATTTTGTTTATCAAGCAGGATATTTAGAACAGAATACCTTTGCTTAAGCTTAGTTTGTATGTGTCTTACTATTAACCATTCATTATTCCCGTCATTCTTCTAAATTAATTATTCTCTGAAAGTTTTTTCACTATATGAATCATACGCTAAAAATTACATTTCTTATATCTTTCTGTCGTCTATTTGAATAACTTACGTACGACCATACGCCAAATTAACTGAAGATGTACGATCCTTTCCTTAAGGGGCACATGGTGGGGTAGTTGGTTGAGGCACTATGCAACAAGCCGGAAGGTCGCAGGATCGAATATGATGAGGTGGATTTTCTCAGTTTCCCTAATCCTTCCAGCCACACTATGGCCCTGGGGTCGACTCAGCCTCTGACAGAAATGAGTACCAGGAATATTCTTGGTTGGTGTGTCCACCTTATCGTGGTGAGGGGGTTTGAGTATGCCAAGGACCCTGAGAGCTATACCAGCGGTAGCGTAGCTACTGGCAGGGCCTCCCTTGCTGGACAGGTCAAAGGGTAGGCATCAGACGAAGAGAGACACCAAAAACTGATGCCGGAAGCAGCGTCATCAGCAGCGACTTGAAGCACAGAGCAAATGATGCTCGAGATGGTTCAAGTTCGTATAGCAACAGGCGTGACCAGAGTGGTTTGAACGGCTGTTGTACTGCGATGTGGAAAGCAAATGGAAAAACTACCCCATTATTACTTTTCCTGGATAGTCTCTTTCCAAAAACATAAGATCGCATTAAGTGGAGGAACTGTTTTTGAAGAGACTGTGGAGCCGATTGTCTAGAAAATGTGGGAACCTCAACATCTCACAACCCTTTGGGCCCCCACGGCCTGTTACAGGGATACCATTACTTTATGTACTTTTACTATCCTTTCCTTAATTTATAATAAGTCGATATATTTGGACGCTTTTCAGGGTTAGAATTATTATTCTCTGTGTTAGACAGAAGTAAACGAATGTGAAATATGAAAACCTCTGGGGGTAAATGTTCAAATTACGGTCTCCTGGGTATGTCACTTGGCAGTAAGGTACCACAGGGTGAATATATGTAAAATGATGAACTATTTTGCAAACCACTAATAAAATTGAGCATGTAAACGGAAACGTAACTAACCTTTAGAAAATTGAATGTCTTTACATTAATTGTGGCTCTTCAAACACAATCCATGTGTGAAATATTCTAAATTCCTTCGAGAAGGGCAAAACTGTGAATGAATCATCGTGTAATCGATGTGGGTGACTGAGTTGCCCGTGACGTCAATTTGAATATAAATATTTCGCCATATTACCAAACTATTAGATCTAAGTTTTTGGACAGTTGAATTTTGTGTTTACAATTTGCATATCTAATTTACATTATGTGAGGGCATGTCTTTTCTTGACATGGCCTCCTGCTAGCACATGTTACAAAAACAGCGGCTGGTGTTTGCCTAACATCCGGAAAATCCATGTTGGGTTTAGCTTGGTGAATCCGCATCTGGACAAAGTTTCAGCATTCTCTTTTGACTCCTGTTTCATGAAATTGTCCACTTTCACTCAATACCGCCACTAAAGTCACAGATAAGCGGCCTCCGTAGTCTAGAGGTAACGTTCCCACCTCATGACTCGTGGTACGCGGGTTCAAACCCGGCGGAGGTCGTGGAATTTTTAAGGGCGGAAAAATTCAGGGAACAAGTCCTCCGGGAGGGACTTTAAGCCGTGGATCCCGTGTCGTAGCTTTACGGCACGTAAAGGAACCTCATATCTCCTAAGGAGGTCACTGAGCCAAATTCAAGGTCATTTCCCGCCCAACAGTAGTCTCTAACCCCTCTGATAGATGGGGGAAGCATTATAGATACCGCCAAGCCAGTAGAGGCCGAACTCGCTGGCTCGGTCGGGACCGATGGTAGGCACCAATATCGGTAGGGTATGGAGACTGGTAGAATATCATAGAGGGAAACACAATGGACCAATACTGGTCTAAGTGCATGGAGAAACCCACCCTCTCCAATAACTAACTAACTAACCAAAGTCACACATATACTCCAATTTGGTTAACGAAGGGGAGGGGGTTTAAATTAGAGATTCAGAAATCGAATAGCGCTTTGGTGAAATGAGAAACACATACACAATTTTGGCCCGAAAAAGTTAAAGGAAGAGATCGATTGGAATATCTCGGTGTAGATGGGAAGATAACATTAAAACAGATATGGAATATGATTGTGTGGAGTGGATTTGACTGACCCAATAGAGTCCGGTGTTGGACTGTTGTGAACACAGCAATAATTCTTCGGGATCCGTAACAAGTTAGGTAATACTTGCCTACCTGAGTGACTATCAATAACAGGTGTGCTCTCTGTTGTGGAGGTTAGGTCTGTCTGCAACGAGTTCTTACATCCCACACTCTCGCCAGCAGTGACATGCGGCTTAACAGATTTCAAGGAAATTAAGTTCATTCTATTGGACGCCATGTAATTAATAACTTCGTATCACGTAGGGCAGTGGTTCACAAAGTGGGCTGTACCGCCCACGGTGGGGTTATATGGGGGCGCTAGAGGTGGTCCCCTCTGGGCGCACTCTTCGTTTATTTACGATAAAAGCGATTTCAGACGAGACAATGGGATACTGGTATCACTTCATCGAGACCGTCCGTTGCATTAAGTATTAACATTGAAATAGTTACTAAATATGGTAATTATTTTAATTTCATTATCTTCCTTACGCGGTAGCGTAGTTGTTCGAGGCACTATGCTACAAGCGGTTTCGAGGACCGATAAGGTGGATTTTTCAGTTTACCTAATCCTTCAAGCCGCACTATAGTCCTGGGTTCGACTCAGCCTCTAACAGAAATGAGTATCAGGAATCTTCCTGGGGTGTAAAGGGCGACCGGCGTATAAGGCTGACAACCTTACCGCCATCTGTGAGCTGATTGTCTAGAAAATGTGGGAGCCTCGACGTCTCACAAACCTATGGGCCTTGACGGCCTGTTACAATGATAGCTCTATGTTTTTTGTTAGCTTCTTGAGTGGGTTGTGCAAACCGCTATTCTGAATAAGGCTTTTTATAGGGTAGGACAGGGGGCAAGGGGAGGAGTTTATGGAACCATGTGCGAGGTGGTCCGAAAATTTTGGGGATCACTGATGTAGGATAACTGTTGACTGACGAGTACAGTTTAAAAAGGACTGAAGAAATGTTCGTACTATTGTTCCATCCGATGATATATTTGTAAGGACCAATAGTGGAATGATAACTGGGAAAGGAAAACCGACATGCTCAAAGAAATACTGTGCCAGTGCCGCGCTGTCCCTCATGAGCATCACATGGACTATTTTGGGATCGAACCCAGGCCTCGACGACCAACCTCCTGAGGTATGACACGGCTTGCAGAGATTAACTAGATGGTGCTGAGTCATTCTTGAAAAGATTATAGTCACCAATTCGTCAAGAAAATTCCCTGCCTCTTGTGGAACCCGAAAATTCACCATCTTGTTCAAAAAAGCTTGTCAGTAAGCTATATGTTGAGCCAGATGAATCCAGCCTAAATCCTTACACCACACTGCGATTGGTTCGTGTGTTGTGATCACATAAATACAATTCCTCCTTGATCTGGTCAACCTAAAAATATTGTAACGTGTCGGCAATCCAGAAGAGCCACTCCTATGGAAACGCTAGAATAGACCGTTGCATAGGAGACAACAATCGCTCTATTGTAGTTCCAACACCGAAGCTCCAAGGTTACGACGAATACGCGAAGCGTTCCCACAGAGACAACGCAATAACAATTGGTCATTGCGTAGGAAACGCGGAACCGACAAAGCAACGTTTCCACCGCTATAACAGAGGGTTCGTTGCATAGCAGCGACCAAGGTTATATAGCGGGGTTGAATGCATTCGACAGTCAGTCTTGGAATATCCGTCGAAGGAGTCAGTCTTTACCGAGCCACCTAAGGAGTCAGTGGTCATCCAGCCGTCTAAGAAGACAGTCTGCTAGACGTTACAATATGTTACGAAAAGATAAATTATGAAATTCTTCTCTTCGTTCCACAATTTTCACCATCCCCACTTACTTCCACTCTCTTAGGTCCAGATATCCTTCCCAGCACCATTTTCTCGAACATCTAGTATTTTAGGACTGCGCGGAATTAAATTTACACAGAATTCGTATCATTCGCTTACTAAATTTCCTTTTCATAGGACTGTCGGTTTCTTGGGCCTGACGAATCTTCACCCGCCAATGAATAAAAAAATGATGGTTGTTGCTTTCTTCAGCTCTATATAAAGCTTCTTTTATCGGGCATACACGTTAAACTGCATAATCCTTTTAGGAGAGAGATTTAAATGATAGTAAAAGAATTCCAAGGCTAAGTATCAAAATACGCACGTGCCGTGAAGGCACATGGGTTGAGAGGTCGAGATCCCATATTTTCTAGACAATCGGCTCACAGATGGTGGTGAGATTGTCGGCCTTATGCGCCGGCAGCTCTTTAGCCCCAGGAAGAATCCTGGTACTCACTTTCGTTAGAGTCTGAGTCTACCCAAGGGCTAACAGTGCGGCTGGAAGGGTTAGGTAAATTGGAAAATCTAATAACCTCACTGGGAACCGAAAGCGCAACCTTCCGGCTTCTAGGATAGTGCCTCAAGCAAAAACGCTACCGCGTGCCCAACACACTGAGATACAATATAACTAAACTAACTGACTTCACGGATCTGAACGTTTCTTGAGAAGCCGCCAGTTGTGCAGCTACTCAAGAACTTCCCAACACTTTATGGAACACGAAGGCTCATTACCCTGTTCATAAGAGCCCTCCATTTGCCCCTATCCCGAGCCAGATCAATCCACTCCATACCACACAATCCTATTTCTCCAAGATCCATTTTAATATTACCCGCCCATGTACGTCTTGTTCCGAGGCTTCTTGTGATCTTTCGTAACAAGTCCTCCATGACTTGGTCATTTTAATTATACTTGGCGAATAGTACAAGTTATGAAGTTCCTCATTATGCAGTTTTCTCCAACGTCCTGTCACTTCATCTATCTTTGGTGCCAAATATTCTCCTCAGCACCATGTTCTCAAACACCCTCTATGTTCCTCCCTTAATGCCAAACACAAAGTTTCACAGCCACAGAGAACCACAGAAAAAGTTGTAGTTCTGTATATTCTAATATTTTACAACTTTAGACAGCAGACGAGAAGACAAAAGGTAGTGGACTGAATGTAGCAAGCATTACACGAATTCAATTTCCTCCTGAATCAAATATTAATCTGTTGCTGTCGTTCCACAAATATTTCAACTGTGCCACATTTTCAAAACATCTGTTTCCTATCTTTATGTCACGATTTTGCCCTGCATTCTGGTGACAAGTCAGCAACACATACTTAGTTTTCTTTGCACTTACTTCTAGACCAACAGCCTTAGTAGCATCAGTTAGTTTCTCTGTTTTTCTTTATCGTCTATTTTATCTCCCAGTAGCTTCACATCACCAGCATAGACCAGCAGCTGCTATGTCGCAATTAATTTCAGTCCCAATTTATCTTCCTGGACCTCCCTGATGGCATATTCTACAGCAAAGTTAAAAAGCAGCGGCGATAAAACATCTCCTTGTTTTTGACCATTTCTGATAGAAAGATTATCAGACAAATGTTACTTTATAAGGACTTTATTATACGTTTCATTTAAACAGATGTTAATCAGCCTAATTAGTTTAATTGGTACCCCAAAATCTATGAGAATATTGTACAATATTTCCCTCATAACTGAATTATAGAGAAGTAGTTCTTCCGTCTATTCAAAATGTTGTGGGAATCTGCATGCAGACCACCATTCTCATCCTTCACTAAGTTACTTCTTGGTCTTTAACCGCTCTTGAATTCATTTATTCCCCCACATACGTCTGTAAGGAGCCAGGATAGCGTAGTCGGTATAGCGGCTGGCTATGGGCTGGACGACCGAGGTGTCGGAGTTAGAGTCCCGATAGGGTAACGAATTTTTTCTTCTCCACGTCGTCCAGACCAGCGCTGGGGTCCACCCAACCTCCTATCCAATGGGTACCGGGGGTAAAACGGCTGGGGCGTGAAGCTGACCATTCATCTCTAACTAGTGCCGAGGTCAAGAAAATGTGGATCTATGCATCCACTCCCACATACGCCTTCGTGGCGTAGTGCTTAATTAGTTAAACACAGGGACATCTTTACCTTAGTTAGGTCTATAATTTTCTTGTTCTTACTGCTCGTTGCAAGCCCATTAATTTTTCCTCTCAGATATTCCAGTCTTTTATTCCTGAAATTCCTGCTGACTTCACGTCCTTATATTGTTCAGATTATCCCCATTTATTTCGCTGGGTATACCATAAAATATATCACATTAAAATGAAGGCCACCTAGCAATTCCTAATACACCCCTCTATCCGCTAAAGTTGTCACTAACTTCATCGACAAGCGGCCGGTCGCTCGGTCGGTCGCTTCCTCTCATATCCTTACATACTCACTTTAATGACAATATTCCAATCTATTCAGTCACTATATTATAACCTCTGCAGGTGAAACAATCATTCAACCGATACTGACCCAAAAGAAAACGGTTCAATTTGGTTCCAATCCCGCTTGGCAGATGGTACATCTACCGACGTAGTGTGAATCTACCGGCGTGTGGCGTGTTTTTATTCATCTTTCTCTTGAAGCTGTGGAATTATCTGGCAGGTAATGAGCTTCCGAAACACTTTCAACCGAATTATGTTACAATATCTTGTTTTTGTGGTAGGCTTATATTTAAAGTGCAGTGCATGCAAAAATTTTGCTTTCTTAGTAGTTAGGTCTGACCCCCTGTGTGGTCTAGTGGTCAGAGTTCCTGGCTACAGATCCAGAGGTCCCAGGTTCGATTCCCGGCGTTACCAGATTTTCTGAGAAGTAATGGGTCTGGAACGGAGTCCACTCAGCCTCGTGAGGATAACAGCGGCGGTCGCTAGGTCGGTATAGTTCGCTTGCGGACTACAGGCCACGGAGTTTTGTAGTTAGGCCTACTTGATCGTAATTCACATGCTCTAAGAGAGACTTAAAATATTTAATTCTTGGTTAATGAACTGGTAGTAACTTCAGAACAGATATGAATTATGTATGCTCTGTATCTTCGCCCTCACAAAGTTTCGCGAGCTTCAGTAAAGTGTCATCAAAGTATCGAAGTCGATGCGTTGTGGTGACCCGCGCCCAAGGTACAACTGCATTATGCAACCGACAAACACTATTCATATGATTTGTTACAATATAGATAATTTAATCTATATATATTTATAATAGAAGACCTATCCTGATATAGCAATACTTTCTTCATTCAAATGCGACTACAATTGCAGCTGAATTTGGAATGATTCCTATTCATTCGTCATTTTCCTCCTTGACAAAACATTCTTTCATTGTTGGGCTAGCATGTACATAGGATTAATACGTTTTTATTCGGTGATCGCAATCTGTTTCTACTTAGACAATTTCAATAATATCAATAAATGATACTGATTTCTTAAAGAGCTCATCATTGAAGTATACCCCGAGTTTCTGAAACCAGTTCATCCAGTAATCCGAACAGAAGATAATATTTCGGAAAATCGACCTGTAACCTTAAAAACTCGATGGCTTTTGTTCGCACGCGAACTATATCTACCGAGCGACCGCCGCTTGTCAGCGAAGTTAGTGTTAACTTTAGCGGATAGAGGGGTGTCGCGTGGTCAGAGCAACGAATCCCCAAGGCCGTAATTACGGTTTTATAGAACGGAGCCGCTACTTTTCCATTCAAGTAGCTCCTCAATTATCCTCACGAGGCTTAGTGGCCCACGTTCCAGACCCACCACTTCTCAGAAAATCTGGTAGCGCCGGGAATTGAACCCGGAATCTCTGGATCTGTAGCCAGGAACTCTGACCACTAGACCACAGATCCTCACCCAGCGAAAACGCATGCAAACACCGCAGGAATTTCAGTCTGTAATACACGTTCACCTCAGTCATATAAAAACTGTAAGCAGCTTATGGATCTGACAGTCACAATAGTAATAAGGTAAGCAGTCTTAATTTACAACATCATTTTGCCTACATGAACCTTCTCTTTCTTGCAGAAGGATTATATACCTGGAGTACATTCTGAGGTCACAAGTTATATTGCTCTTTCCAGACATCTGTAAAGGTAAGGAGGTAAAGTTCTTCCTTTGCTTCATTAATTAAACATCACGCCATGAGGCGCATGGGGGAATGAAGCTATACCTCTAGCACTGGAGATGAGTGGTCATCTTCATGCCCCGGCCGCCTTACCTACGGGAAGGGACCACGGTACCAATTGGCTAGGAGGCTGGAGTGGGCCCCGGAGCCTGACTGGAAGTTTTCGGTCGGTCGGGTAAGTTGCTGGCGCTCCTCGCGAGCAGTTATATTTGGTTCCGAGTCCTGGAGGATTCTTGACCATATTTCACTGTGTCACGACTCTTGAGATCGTGCAACACGTTATTCTGAATGACACTACTTATGTTTGTAGTTTGCAGTCATCGTCTGACTTTTTCAAGATGCAATGCAATTCTTAGAGCTACCCCCCCGTTGCTATTTGAGAAACCTCTGCGTGTTGCATATGTAATAAAGTAATGTCAAAATGGGAGGTACTTTGCGAGGCAACGTAAACTACCGGCATATGCATGCATCTAGCGCCTAACCACAAACGAATTTACAAAATACATCAGTTCTATGTCTAGTGTATTCGTAAAATCTTAGGAACTTAAAAATACATTCCTGCCCTCGAAATCTTTGCCACAAGTTGCACGCAATCGCACGTGATATCCTAAGTAGAAGAATTTCAAACATCTCGTGAAAATCATTTACTGTGTATCGCCTTGATTTTCTTAGATTCCTCTTCAAAAGGCGCACGTGGTTGATCGATTATTTTTCAGATGGCCTAAGTAGGTGGGCAGATATAGTGTAGTTCTATATTTATACTTTATTATACACACATAGTACATGACATATATTACCTTATACTGGGCGTTGCGTTGCTTCCACTGTTTGAAATATTCCTTATATGTAGCATTCAAATTCAAGCCTAATCGCGACTATATGAATGTGCTAGAAAACTGTTTGCATATAAGGAGAGAGTGCCAGCGAGAAAAGCAAGAGTATCTGTCAGGCCTATTTGTTGCTGGACGGACATAAGGTGCTAATTCATTTTATATCTGACAAGTTGTAGTGTGTAGTATATTGTATATAGCATGTTTGTCACAGTCTACATAATACTTAATTTTAAAACATAGAGGAGGCAACTTTTAATTTTGTGTAAAAGACAGCAGCAAGGTTGCATACTGACCACAATTTCTCATTTTTAGTGACACTTCTACATTTTTTAGCTTCACCAAAACGCGAAAGTAATCCGCCAGTAAAAAAAGTCTGGGTATACCGGAAATAACATTAGATATTTCTGTGCCGAATTTAGTTCAGAAAATAAGTTTGCATTTGCATGTTTATGCTAGCATGTTATAATGTTCTCGAATGAGAACCACAAATATGTAATCGCTTTAAAGCATCAAGGTCTAGTAGAATAATTTACTTTTATTAATGTTAACAAACACAAACGACGTTCATGCTAGAATCTGCTCGTGTTTTAAGCAAACATCTCGCTCGTCGTATTTCAAACGTTAATATTAATCCTTATGGAGCCAAACAAACCAAAGTCGTGAGAATTTATTTATTACAGAATAAAGTGACGTTTATTTCACTCACCCGGCCAACATGGATACTGCCACAGGGATGGTACCCATCTGTCCACTGGCCATCAAAAATTCACCAGATTCGCTCCTTGCTGGCCCAGTGTTCTCGCCACGTCTGAACCTTCCGACACATCCGTGGTACACGCCAATGGCAGCAGACACCAGCAGCATGACCCCGAATACAGTATAATCGGCCCACGAGAAATATTGCACCTCTGGAACTGCCTCCAAGCTTGGGGTCTCCATGTTGCAGAAGTGCTATGCTAAAATTCACACAAATTGGTGAGTAACATTAATGCATCGTAAACCTGACTGTCATGTGGTGAAAGATAATAAATTTGGCTGTCGACACTGCATGCTTCCTGTTGTAAATATATTAATTTGAGGAGTTGCAGTGTGGAGGTACGTGTTTTGGAAGTCGAACTGTAAGATCTGCTTTTAGAGAGGGAAAATCCAAATGAATAATGTGACAACAGCAATAAAATTACCATGGTAACTAATGATACGATCGATTGCATGATACTCTTATAAAATTGTTTTAAAAAGAGATTTCAGATTATGATCAGATCAGCGTTTTTATTTGCCGATGTTTGTAGTATGAACCAGTGTTTGATACAAAACGTATAGGATAGCTGGCGAGATAGTACCTTAAAACACCAACGACCGACTAGCAACAAATTATTACTTATGTAAGATTTGAGGCTTTCACGGCGGTGACTATGGACAAAGCAGTCTTCTGGGATTTGGCACCGTGTATATGTGGTGTTAAACGACGTTTCGGAGGAACGTATCGCCTCCATCTTCAGGGTAGAAGAAAAAATATAAGACAGTCTGCTTTTACCGGTTCTCACGGTCTCTTCGCTTGCGGATTTCTTATATTTTTCCTTCTACCCTGAAGATGGAGGCGATACGTTCCTCCGAAACGTCGGTTAACACCACATATACACGGTGCCAAATCCCAGAAGACTGCTTTCTTCAAATTATTACTTGGTTATCATTCTTCGTCGTTTTCCCATCTCACTCGACGCTATCTCACCTTTTCAGTTCAAACAACAACTTTTTAAAGTAGGAATCAATCATTCAAGATCATAATGTTTTCCCTTATCAATCTCGGCTAAGCAACCCAACAAAGCGCTTCTCAAATTGTTAGTAAACAACACATACATAAATACAATGACGTAACTTCCTTTACCTGGGTCTAGAATTCTTTAAACTTGATCGCTGTTATCTCCCACACACGCACACAGACATCAGCAGTGCGTATGTGCAGGAAGCTCGGCCTTCCCTTACACGCCAAGACTGAAGGGATCAAGTACAGTTTTCTGTGTAGTCTTTATGATAGCGACGTTTCTTTCATTCTGTAACTTTATCTATCCAGCTAAATGCCAAGATTCTATTGTAATTAACTATCTTTGTCCCAATGCTACCTTTATTTACATTGTCATAAAAGATACGACTTAATGTAGCATTGTTTTCATTAATTCACACAAATTCGCTGCGACGGATGTTAAGATACAGATATGAACCAACGGGAAACCGCCGTTGGCGTAGTGTATATCAAGAGACTGGAAGGAGATACTTTCTTGTATTACCGACAGTCTGATGTCTGATGTCATGTACAACTCGAAATCCTGCTCTTCAAGGACTCTGTAAATTCTACACTCATAAAACTTATCAAACGAAGCCAAAAGAAAAGTTTCAAATAATTTTATAGATGTGCCTGCAACACGTCTCCCTTCAAGTTTCACATGCCAAGTAAAATGGTTAATTTTTCTCTCCATGATTTATTTCAACCGTCTTCCAGTGCATACACTCATCTATCTCCTCCTCTCACTCGCACTACATGTTTCGGCACAAAAGTGCCATCTTCAGGTGCTTATTCAATTTACGCTAAACTAGTTCATTGCATGCCTTGTCTTCATATTAAAATAACTAAAATATATATTTATCATATATATTGATAAATGTTAAATGTTAAAAATATTAAAATTGTTCAGGATTTTTCATCCCTATGTCGTATCTCACTACGCGAGTCACACGTATCCTCTTCTGTTGGAGCACTCTTTCACTATCATGTGTGTGTATTGTGCTTTGTGTTGTGTCTTGCTCCTGTGACTGCGTGTGTTATACTACTCAACATTTAACTGCTTTACATTTAACATTTATCAATATATATGATAAATATATATTTTAGTTATTTTAATATGAAGACAAGGCATGCAATGAACTAGTTTAGCGTAAATTGAATAAGCACCTGAAGATGGCACTTTTGTGCCGAAACATGTAGTGCGAGTGAGAGGAGGAGATAGATGAGTGTATGCACTTGAAGACGGTTGAAATAAATCATGGACTTAAATCAGTGCAACAGGACGCTAAAATATAACAAAATTTTTCTCTCATTTCTTAGCTGATTGGGGGGAGGATATATGCGAACGATGAATATGGAAGGAAGTGGCCTGGATCGGCTTTAAATTACTGTTCCCCATTTTGTCTCAAGGGACTGAAGAAAACTTCGGTGAGATTATCCGACGTCTAGTGCAAGAACTGAAGCTGAGATCTCCCGAATACGAAACCGAAATCATGACTACATTCATTCTTCTTTTTCTGCGTAGCCCAATACGGAATGTTCTAGAAATATTTCAGTAGCTCGAAAAACACGGAGAGTCAGACATGATCTATCACTAATGCGTTTCTTCTATTCTAGGCTGCCCGTGCACTTCACTGCGATTAAAGGAACGTTTTCAGTTTTGCAAACCTTTCCTGCAATTAACGGCTCGGAGTTCTTGGAGTCAAACATGGCATTATCTTGATATTCAGAACAAATTTTATGTAGGACAGGATATTTCAGAGTGATCAGAGTCTGGACTACCATAAAGGTTGCCCGAGTTCGATCCTCGACCGTATATGTGAGATTTGTGATGGGCGAAGCGATATAGAACGTCCATGTTGTATCAGATGCTTTCTTATTAAATTCAATATGTGAAAGATACAATTCTAAGGCTCTTTTCACACTATACGGTTTTGACCGCACGGCAAAAACTCGAACGGCGACATTCTTTCAGTGGAGTGAAGAAGAGCATGGCCCCTTTCACATTACACGGTGACGGCAAAATGCCGTCACTGTGCCGTGCAGCAGCCGTCCACTGCCACTACAACACACGGCGCCCGGACGGCGACCGATAACTCAGTGGTGTACGTGATCAAATGCACCCTTTCACATTAGACGGTTTTAAATCATACGGTCAGTTGCCCTCGAGCCCCTGTAGTTGCAGTTTGGTTACATATTACTTTTTTGTTGTTTAAATAATGGAAGATATTGATGCAGAAGTTTTGATTACACTTGTGGAAGCCAGACCTGTACTGTGGGACAAATTTCTTGACAATTACAAAGATAGAAATGCTATCTTAATTTAGTTTCGCTACAGTTTATTAATTTAAGTTTATATTTTTGCCATTTGCCATGGTACACTTCCGACGTCAGAAATTGTGTGTTTTGCGCTGAAGGGCATCCTTGAGTCTTTCGTATAATTCATCAAAGGAGGCAATGGACATTCGAAAATAATTGAAAAACTTATTTTCATCTCTCCGTAGATCCTCAAATAAGGTATAAAGTAAGCCCACTTTCTCTCTCCTTTCATTGATAGGATGCACCCAAACATGACGTTTGCGTTGTCGTCTCTTTCGTCGACGATTATATAACCATAATGCAATAATTTGTTTACGACTCATTTTAATCAAACAGCACACCACTCAACCACACTGAGCTTGTGACGGAAAAAAGCCGTGCATAAACAGTATAATGTGAACTTGGTGCCCATTCGGATTTTCTCCGTTCGAGTTTTTGCCGTGCGGTCAAAACCGTATAGTGTGAAAAGAGCCTTACAATGGTATCTGGAAAATGACCGCCTCTGTGGTCTAGTGGTCAGAGTTTCTGGCTACATATCCAGAGGTCCAAATATCTTGCATGTTCTACCCGAGAAAGAGACCATACATTAAAAAGGAAAACTGATGCGTAATTAGCCGGCAGAAGACCAGGATCAGTGTTGTTCTCTCACCTCACGTTTACTGTCTTCCAATATATCAGGTGATCCTTTTCGTTATGGACACAAGTGAAAATGAAAACAAAGCAGTAAATTCTCGATCGCTCGTTTCTTGCAACTCAAAAAAAAAAATCCCTGACCTGTAGTCCGCAAGTGAACTTTACCGACCGAGCGACCGCCGCTTGTCAGGTCTAGTGGTCAGCTCTCCTGGCTACAAATCCAGAGGTCCCGGGTTTGATTCCCGGCGCTACCAGATTTTCTGAGAAGTAGTGGGTCTGGAACGGGGTCCATTCAACATCGTGAGGATAATTGAGGAGCTACTTGAATGGAAAAGTAGCGGCTACGAACAAACTATTTGAGAAGCTGATTTTAAGAACAATCCAAAAAACACACTGAGGAAAGAAACTTACTAAGGCAAGTCAGTTCTACTTTCGAGCCTGGCGGATCACTTCACCCTAAATTTCAACAATACGTAGACGGCTGCTGTGTTCTTGGACATCCAGAAAGCTTTCGACATAACATGGTACTTTGGCCTGCTATATAATATTGTCAGAATTCGAATTTTCGACTAGTATCATTAAGCTAATTGCTTTTTATCTCACTGACAGAAAATTTAAAGTCTGCGATGAAGACGAATTTTCTACGCCAAGAAAAATATGGGCAGGGATTCCTCAATTCCCCGTCCTTGCCCCAGTATTGTACAGTCTATACACAATATACACATGCCCCCCGAGGCACCTGGAACTCATTTTGCTCTGTCTGAGGATGACGATACCTGTATTTATGTGACAGAGGACCATGAAAGTTGTGTTCTCTGCAAACTGCAACGCGGACTCACTGCAGTGAATTCGTGACGTGATAGAATATAAAGATTAATGAAGGGAAAAGTCAGGCAATCTATTTCTCCAGAATAATGGGAATCCTTGATGACGTACTATAACTAAACATAAGAGACATTTCCTTTGTAAATATTATCACGTGTAGGGTGGTACGCGTGACGAAAATGACAGGTTCTAGTTCGGATGATTGGATTTATTAGCACTACGGTTACACACTCTCTTTAAATTATACTTAAATGCAGCTCTATCGTTGATTTACACACACACAGGTCCTCTCCTGGTGCCACAATTAAAACGCAGAAGTCTCAATAAATTACACTCTCCCAATATCACTGTACTATAGCACACATAAAGTCTTCGATTCCCAATTTAACGTTTCTTCAAATACGAGTTTCCCGAGACTGTCTCCTACCGAGAACTCAGAACTAGCTCCAATTCGCTCACTCGCGTGATTTCGCCGCTACTATTTCTCTCATAACTACGACGAAATCAGAACTCCGTCACTCACTACTTCCAATTCGCTCACTCGCGTGATTCCGCCTCTACTATTTCTCACGTAACTACCGGCTTGGGAACTCTGCTCACCCATATAGCCGAGGGATCGACATTGACCAACAGTAAACACATATCATGTGACCCCTATGCACTGTTGCTGTGTGACATTACCGCACATCCGCAAGCTGACGGACACGCAGGAAACACGTGACGGCCACGTACTGCTGATGTGTGACGTCACCGATCCTACGCCAACTGTCTGACACAAGGAAAACACGGCTTGTTCTATTGTTACGGTCGTGTATCGTGTTCACCGAGCTGTTGCCTGGCAACGCGTTGATCAAATATGCCACATTATTTTAAAGTATATTGGTGTGACTTTTGACAGGAAGATGACATGGATACACCATATCGAAAGGACTATAGCCAAGACCTTGCGCACGTACGTAAGGGCGTTTAAGTACAAATACTGAATACACTATACAAAGCTCTGATTAAGCCAGTTTTGACTTACAACTGTCCCACCTGTGAGTACGCAGTGAACGTTCACCTTTTGAAATTGCACCGCCAGCAAAACAGAGCATTCCGCGCTACCGGATATCTTGAGGGGTGCGCATCATTCCGTGAACTGCACGTGACTTTCAAAATTTCTTTCCTGTCTGACTACAGAACTAAATTATGCAGAACACAGGCAGAAATAAGCCTAAACCATGTTAACCCAAATGTGCGTGGTGATGGACAAGGAGAAGCCAGGCATAAGACTTGCAGGAGGCTTCAACTTGACGGCGTTCAAGGCCTCTGGTCGTTCAGCTAATTAACTCCAGTTTCATAAGTTAAGGCATAACCTGCTGCACACGCCTTCATTGACAGGAAAACTCTGTACAACTTGTGCAAATGTTACTTAATATAATGCAGTGACGTAAGATGCACAGAGTCACCAGTGACTCGTGCTGAAACTACGGTGCAACAAACGTAGCACCTACATAGGAAGACGGAAGAGAAGGCCCATTTCGAAACATGTACATGTCTAGGAGAGAATAAAAATCTTCGTCATGGATCTCGAGGAGGCAGAAGCTGGGAATGACTATGCTGGCGAACGTCAGCAGCAATTTAACCGACCTACCGACCGACTGCAGTTCCAGAGCAGTTGCGTAAGTTAATGCATAACCTGCTTCATAAGTCTTCGTCGACTGGAAACCATTGTACACCTTGCATTAATGTTTTTTATTGCTAGTGGGGTGGGACTAAGTCCCGTGTACTGCGGCCACTTCTGGCCTATTGTACCAGCACCAGACGACAGAAAGACCGACCCCTCATTCTCCTAAGAGGAGGTCTCATTTCGATACACGTACATGTCTAGGAAGAATAAAAATCTTGGTCATTCATCTCGCGGACACTGAAGCCAGGAATGACTGCACGGGTGAAGGTCAGCAGCAATCTAACAGGCCGAAGCCAGTTGCAGTCAAGAGTCGACTGCTGTGAGACATTCGCCCGGCGGTAAAGACGTGATCACGAAAGCAGATTAATATCCATTGTTGGGAGCCACTACCTAGCAACAACCAGTGAAGACTGTAACAATCTGAGATTTTGCGTGAGCCATAGTGATTTATAAAGTGTGTAGATTAGTGAGACTGTTATAATCCTCTGCATGTAAGAGTTACAAACGTTCAATAAACCCAATTATGAATGCAAACCCCGTGTCTAGTCATTAACACGTGACAATATTTACAAAATACAACGTTCGATGTTGACTTCATGGAACTCAGAGTTCATATTGGATCGATACAGACCAGAACTGAATATGAATTTTAACCAAATCAAACGAGTACTTTTAGAGGTTAAACGTGCGTTGGACCGACCCACACACTTATCATTACGGGTCCATCTTACGCAGATTGAGCAAATAATGTATGCAAGTTAAGAACACTGATGGAAAGTAAGACTTCTGTATCCGCCCAAGATATATTCAATCAACTCTCAACAGAGTCAGAGTCAGAGGTAATTTACCACTGGATAATTATCGCCAATCAATTCGTCTTGGCGACAAGCCCCTTATGTAACATCCTCTCTGACGAGAGGATGAGTCTGTCATTTACAATTGCTGCTGGCACTCGCCAGAACAGTCATTTTCAGGTCCGAGTATCGCGGAACTCATAACCACATTTTACTGTCTCAGGTACGAGACTCCCCCAAACTGGAGGGCCAGGTCCTGTATTTATATCCCCCAGAAACAGGTTGGCCCATTTATACCCCCAGGCACTGGGTTCCCTTTTCGTCGCCTCCTACGACTCGCAGGGCTACGGTGGAGGTATTCGAACCCGCCTCCATTTGAGGTAACTTTCAACATGTATCTGAACGGAAGTTAAATACCTAAATTCATACCTGGTACAGAAACTATATAAAGTGCCTAAGAGCAAATTTCAGAGTTGAATCAAAGGAAGCAGAATGCAGACAGCAACAAAGCACTCTCCCCATCTGCAAACTTACATGCAGACAACTTTTGACACCAAGGAGGAGGATACAGGCCTACCTTTGTGTACTTTGCTTTCACGCAACGTGAGCAGAGCACTGAATGTGTATAGAAACAGCGTAGTCCTTACTCATTATCGCAGCTCTTGCTTACTCTACCTGCGTCGTAGTCAAAACATTCGCTCAACAGAACACTAGCATCCTGACGGGAGATGTTCTCGTCTTTTCCATACACCATGCAAGAGGTCCCGAATTAACAGCTGAGAATGCCCATTAGCTCCACAGAGTAAGGACGCATTTGTTAAGGTTTCTCTGGGCGAAAGAATGTAGGTGTATTCTTTGTACTATATACCTTTATCGAACCGTAGAAATAAAAAGAAAATGTTGCCAAAATTGAATAATACAGCCTAGCAAGATAACTGTGTTCTGTGATGTGACGCCTCGTAGTTTGGTAGAGTGGTGTCAAGGTTTCGCCGAAATCTTTCTGCCTTCATCTATAGTTTTCTACCCCGAAGAAGGATGCAGCAAACCCCACCGAAACTCTTTTATATATGTACCAAACTATATGGCCATTATCTTGATACTCACTGCCGTGAAACTTCAAATGATCTCAATAAATTACTGTAATTTAATCAAAATTATAGTCGTTTTCGAGAAAATATAGATTTTCTCTTTGGAGGCCAAGTAAAAGGCCATTATTTTGGTGCTAAAAACATCATATTCATAGGGAATCGACCTATAGTGGGAAAATTTGTAAATATTGAATATGGACGAATAATGCTCAACCGTTCAGGCTCTAGCGGGTTGTACATCCATGCTGTAGTGTGCACTAGTGTCCTCAGTCTATTACAGCGTCCACTAGCCATTTCCTGGCAACGGATTTTAAAATAGGAACTATAATAGTCTCACTGAATTACACATTCCAAATATCACACATAAAGTCTTCTCTTCACAGCCGCACTCCAACTAACCCTTTTCTTTACAGCCTCTCTCACAGCACTGAATTCTCAACTGACAATTGCCTGGGTCAAGTCAAAATCAAACTTGAAGAAAGCAGTTTTCTGGGATTTGGCACCGTGTATATGTGGTGCTAACCGACGTTTCGGAGGAACGTATCGCCTCCATCTTCAGTCTGCTTATACCGGTTCTCACGGTCTCTTCGCCTGCGGATTTCTTATATTTTTCTTTCTACCATGAAGATGGAGGTGATACGTTCCTCCGAAACTTCGGTTAACACCACATATACACGGTGCCAAATACCAGAAGACTGTTTTCTTCATAGTCACCGCCGTGAAAACCTCAAATCTTACAAAATCAAACATGTTTTACGACTGGTGGTTTATTGCCAATCAGTTCGTCTCGACGTCAATCACGACCAGACATTTTTCTTCAGCTGAACCATTGCGTTCATAGTCCTTATGCAACACCCTTTGTGACGAGATGATGGGTTTGTCTCTTACGAATATGCTTGGCTTTTCGTCAGGTATGCATTTCGCACATATAGCATGTTACACAAGTTCTCTGTCAGTACAGGCTTTGCAGACCAGATCATGCCTATCTTACGTATCTTATGCTATAACGGCAGCTTAGTCACTTGAATGGTCGTAAGTTTGACCACCGCCAAGTTTAAGCCTCTTATATATTCTATGTCTGGCTTCACCTTGTCCTATACCGCCATATGCTCATTTCATTATATTGTATGATTTCTGCTTGTCGCCTGCATAATTTTGTTGCAGTATAACTGTATACATAGGGCCACGCCATTGCTCAAGCGGTTAGTCGCTGGCTTCCCACCGCGGCGGCCCGGGTTCGATCCCGGGTCTGGGCAAGTGGGATTTGTGGTGGACAAAGTGGCGCTGGGGCAGGTTTTCTCCGAGTACTTCGGTTTCCCCTACTAATCTTCAATCCACTAATTGCTCCACAATCACCCTCACCTATCATCTGGGGCTGGTACAATAGGCCAGATGTGGCCGCGGTACAAGAGACTTAGTCCTACCCCACTAGCATTAAAAAAACTGTATACATATGGAAGGCTGACAGCTGTGTGCAAATCGCGGACCGGTGTGCATTTTGTAAAATTTCCAATGGTACGGAGAACCCTGTTTTGCAGGAGCTGAAATTTTAAGAGGTAGGTGTCTGCCGCTAATTCCCAGGCGAGACAAGCGTAAGTCATTACTGATCTGATCAGTGCCTTATGGAGTGTTAGTTTAATGTTGGCGATTAAATGCTCACTTTTGAACAGAGAGTACATTCTAATAAATATACTGAAGGCCTTGGTTTCAGTCATTTCTATGTGCAGTCTCCACGTAATCCTCTTATGGAAGATTTTACCGAGATGTTTTACATGACTGACAAAGGGGATATTCCGTCCAGTCAATGTAAGGTGAGCACCAGAGGGAGCACGCAGAAAACACAGACCTCTATTGTCGTAGGAGCGTGTTTACCGTGTCATTGCATAATAACGGTCGTGGTGCGGACAACTGGGAGTTGCCTATTAACGGCCGCTGTTTACAGAGTCAGTGCTTATCAACAGGTCCATACGTCACTTAAATTACATACATACGAGTAAACACATTCAAACTGTGGATTTCCAAAAAAAAAAAAAAAAAGTTTTTCTTATTCACGCGTGCTGAAAACTTTTAAATCCGCCACAATCTCGAGTTACTCACGATCCCTACTACGTATATGCAGAATGTTTCACGATTTTATGGCACGACTGCAGGAGGTGATTTCTTTGTGATCAAAGAAGTTCATATAAACATGTGTCCAATTTTGGACGGTTACAGAGTTATGACCGTTTTTACATTCCCGTACACGCCCTCGTGTGAACCGCGTCTGTCAGCTGGCAGGTCGCTATCTTTAGCCAGCTACAGACGGAGCGTTCTCGTTATCTCGACACTTGAGAGCTACCTAAGGCGGGGTGGGTTGGTATGTCCGGCGCGGTTCACAACCGAGCGGCAGCCTGTGTTGCGGCCGGCGGTGGAATTTTCGAAAATCGGCTCTAAGCACAAATCAATTCAAATTAAAGGTAATTTCACGAAGTTAACTTTACATTCATACTTTAAATGTATCATGTATTATGCTGGTTTATTATTTTGTTCCGTTTATTGTCAGCAATCTTTGCCTTCTATTCTGAGTTTAAAACGGTCATAACTACGTAACCGTCCAAAATCGGGCACATGTTTATATGAAATTTTTTGATCACAAAGACCTAGGAAATAACCTCCTGCAGTTATGCCCTAAAGTCGTGAAACACCCTGTATACGTTACATATCACATGACATACAAATAGCTCGCAAACTCTTGTGAATACCGCGTGAAATTTCGAGTTATACAAGAGGTCGGAAATTTGTTGATTATCAAAGCAAGCAACTAATGACTTCTCAAAGAGGACTCCTCTCCATGGAGTTAAGACACTCGATACTGTTGGACCGGAATGTCTGGTAATAGTAGAGTTTCTTCAACAGAGAACCTGAAAATGCCAGACAGTTTTATATTCCCCATAGATATACCGTATTTACGCATGTATAGGCCGCACATTTTTTGCCAAAAATTCAAGAGGAAAACTGGGGTGCGGCTTATATTCGAAATATTCGAAATCACACTTCGTTTAAAAAATTATATTCATAATTAGTAATACAGGGTGTAATACTCCTGAAATAATATTCCAAGAAAATTATTTTTTCTATAATTTCTGTCTGAAAATTGTGCTGCGGCCTATACACGCACGCGGCCTATACATGCGTAAATACGGTATACTCCCGATTGTGGGTTCATTTGCCCGATGCCTAATGGAAATGTACTGTCTTCTACAGGTCCGTTACTTTTGCTGTCCGAAAGACTTAGTGGGACTGTTTCACTGTCCACCGAAGATACACCAGAGACGTAACATGTGTTGATTTATATCACATAATAAATATTTTCAAATGTCATAAAAAGTTAGGTCATTAGGAGTTCCGAAATGTAAGTGATCTGTTGCTCTAGAAGGAACTTGGCATGGCGTACAGGAAGGAGACAGTACCGATACTGGCCAATGCCATTACGTTTAATACACATGACGATCTCAGAAATGACTCTATTCCTGTCTAATAGGATAACTACTCATCTGAAAACGTCGAGTTCTCTTTAGTATTCGTTACCTCAGACAACAAACTGAAGATCGCAGTGGCCGTGCGGTCTAAGGCCCACTCGAACACTGGGATCGTGGGTTCAAATCCGACTCGAGGCATGGATGTCTGTGTTTATTCTGTGTTTGTGTTGTCCTGTGTAGGTAGCGGTCTTGCGACGGGCCAATCTCTGTCCAAGGAGTCCTACCGACTGCCTAAGATTAAGAAACTGAATTAAAACAAGCGTTTCGCGGATGTCTAAGCTCTAAGTGGGTGGAACAAAAGAAGATGAAGAGGAAGAGGAAGAATAAGAAGAAGAAGAAGAAGAAGGAGGAGGAGGAGGAGGAGGAGGAGGACAAACTCCAGTACAACGAAAACCCGAAAGCTTAACACCGCTAATACCAAGGCCTGGAATTGGACATGATTCCCAGCGATTTCTATCCACCTTACATCCTCAGAACTTGTCTCTTTACGATCCAGGTTAATGTTAATCCTCGCTTTCCCTTTTGTTCCTCAGGGTTCTCGTTTCCCAGGAGGTTTCTCCACTAAAATCTTATATGCCTGTCTTGCCTCCCCATACTAGAAGTGTCCCAATCAACCTTAGTTTAGCTTTCTCTTCCCCAAATAACTGGTATCAGGAGACAAGCACAATGGCCACGTTCGTTACGCAATGCTCTGGATGTTAGAGTTTGTAACTGGGCTTACAAGCCTTCACCACAAAATTGTCTGCATAATGAAACTGATGCACAGGCCTCCAAAACCTTTATACTTTACTAATAAAAACAATAATGTAGAGGAGATTATCGCCGGAATAATTAGAATAAAATGAGTTTTCTGTTGTGAGATCGTGAGGTATATATTAGAAGTGAATTTAAGAGGGAAAAATGAATACAATTTGTAAACTTATTCCCGTAAAAGTTAATGAATTACATGAGATACAAAATTTTCCTTATATATGGTGTATTATCGTTTGCCTATCTATAGCTGCGTTATTTTTCTGCAGTTATATAATAATACCATTAGTGTATGGTACAAAACAAGACTTGACATCTAAGCGACAGTATTTTCCCATTAAATGCAATGAAGGTAGCGCTCATATAACAACATGTTTTAGTCTGTTGCAATAACCCTTTTAATTTGGTGTGATATTTTAAATCTAATTTTTTATGACTTATTTTTAACGAATAGACCTAAACATGTAAATAAATAAGAACTATGAAAACAGCAAACGTTTCAAGATATGCGTCTTATTTAACTTCCAATAAACTCCGATGCCGTAGAGTGACCTTGTGAATTCATTATGCAATCTCCCGTCTCTCTCACGAAACTTCGGTTCATTCTGTTGCTCCTTTCCATCGGGAAGAGTTGTGCTGGTGCAGGTCTCTCAGTTTCTCCTTCCGTCTCATCACACATTCTCTGGGTCGCTTCCGTAGATGCTCAAGGACCTAAAACTGACAGACCACAGCTAATTTATCAGCTGTGGCGAAGTCATTTCTACTACCGCTATTTAATCTGAAAATCCAGGTCTGTTCACCGAAGCTGGAGTTTGTGCGGATCTGTCTTAGATACGAGTATTTCACCTCAGTGACAGGATGAGACTTCGTAATATTCGTCCTTACCAAGAGACCAGTTATAACAAAAGAAAGAAAACACATTCTCTTGCATGTAACAATGGCAGTTTTAACCACAACTTGAAAAGACACCGCTAATCACTAAGAATGTTTTCGGCTATCTCCGTGGTGGTTATTACCCCTGCCTCGTATTCTGAAGGGCTCGCATACAAAGCTCGGCCCAGATATCGACTAGTACGTATCAGTCACGTTTTTCGAGATTTTCGCCAGCTATTCCAGAAAATATTCGAAATAGGTAACATAACGCTTCCTTCAACAACCTCCCCATTAAACACGCACAGCCATCCTATCAACCAAATAAATTAGAAGTGCCATTAAATAAACCCATTATCATTAAACCTTCTTAAGCAAGATTACAGATATAATGAATCAGTACATTTACATGTTTTAATAAGCATTTTTCTTAATTTTCATATAATATTTTAAATTCAGTCACTAACACAGAAGTTCTACTTCAAGAAATACATTTACTGTGTTTTAAACTGTCCAACCTTGTGAATGAAGCTACGAAAGTTTAAGTTTCTCCATAGACTAGAGTCCTCCCTGAGAACAGGTGACCCTCTACTAGCGTACACGTACTTTCAATAAAAGAATAAAAAGCATTTACGAACATTGCACGGACCAATATATTGCGACTCCCAACTGATTTAACGAAAACAGAACCCACGCTTACGAACATTTTAACAAAGTAATATTGACAAATTTAAAGACATATTAATGAAAAAAATAACTTCAATTTACGAATATTCAACTTACAAACACATTTCAAAGTAGAAATTATGTTCTTAATTTGGGGTTCGCCTGTACAGCTAAGCGCGTAAAGCAAGACATTTCCCGCCATTTCTGGATCCCGAAGTTTCATTACCGTGTTCACAATAGGCCCACCGGATCATATCCGAAGGCATAAGAACCGATCTGTATATTGACATTATTTCCGTACGATCAATTTCAATGTTATCGTTCCATCCATGCCTGGTTCTATCAAGTAATCACATTCAGCCTTTCAAATTCTGCAAGAATAAATTATCTTTCTTGTAGATCTCCTTCGTTAAATACACATGCCTTACAAAATGAAACCGTAACCTTAACAAGCGCTCATTTTGTATTATGTATAGTTTTCAAAGATGTTATTTTCCGCATAAGTCGATAGAGTTGATAGCGCCATCTGATCTACAGGAAATAAAAACTTAAATTTACCTGACACATTTTAGTATAGACTTGCATTCATATCCGTTGAGTAGTCTACCTGATGAATATGCGGACGGACAAACAGACATGACCCTGACAATGTGTATTAACTTGGCGCTCTTTGTGTAAATACGCGTACTAAAATGCAGTCCGCGCTAAGTACATAAATTTCCTGATACACAGGTTGGATAAAAAGTAGTGGCAACACCTCTATAGTTCTGAAATGACTTTATTACCTGAGGTAAACACACTTACATTCCCACAATATAATCGCCCCTCCCCCCCCCCATGTGTACCACCTTCTGCCAAATTTGTGGAAGGCGTACACCATCAGCGCGTCCACTTCTGTTGATGTCCAGCAGTGACCGCCCTACAGCATGAATAATCTCCTCTCTTGTGTTGTAACCTGTCCCTCGCAGTGGTTCTTTCATTTTGGCAAAGATATCATAATTGCACGGACTCGTATCGGGTGAGTATGGCGGATGTTGCAGTATCTCCCATCGCCAGCGGCGAAGGAGATCCTTGACAGCGTCAGCAGTATGAGCCCTTGCATTGTCATGAAGGATGATGGGGTTCGTTGCCAACAAGTGTCGTCGCTTTCTCCTGAGTGCTGGACGAAGATGATTATGCAGGAAATTGCAGTAGTAGGCAGCGTTTACTGTCTGACGTTGAGGTACAGTGTGGTGCAGTATCACTCCATCAGTGTCATATGCCACAATGAACATCGCCTTCACATTACTCTGTGTAGGGCGCACTTTCTTTGGACGAGAAGAGCCAGGATGCTTCCATTCATTTTATTGTCGCTTCAAGTGCGGTTTGTATGAGCGAGCCCAAGTTTCGTCCAGAGTGACGATCCTTCCAAGGAAGTCGTCACCTTCCCTCTGGTATCGGTCCAACAAGTCCTGTGCAATTGCATAACGTTGCCATTGTTGCACCTTGAACATTGTATGGGGTACCCAACGCGCTGTAATTTTGCGGTATCCAAGAATATCGTGCAGAATGTGGAGCACGATTTTGTGACATACACCTACCTCAGCAGCAAACTCCCACGCAGCCCATCGACGATCGATATCCAGCAGAGAAGCAAGAAGCTGAGGGGTCGTCCTGAATGGCATCCCTCCCTTCACGGAACCATTTCACCCACCGTGCCACTGTGCGATATGGAAAAGCAGCTTCACCACATGCTTTTCGCAGTCCCTGATAACAGTTTTGTGCACTACGACCTTGTGCAACTTAAATTTTTATCCAGGAGCGTTGTTCTTATTTCGTAAACATGTTGTTAGGGTGCTTGAACTGGGCTCCTGCACTTCAAGACGATGCACAATGCAACTCAATGAAACACAACCAGAGCCACTCACTGCACTACTTCAACTGAACTTCTGCTATCAGCTACAGACGGCGCTAGTGCCACCCGACGCACATCTTTCATGTTACAGCAGTGTTGCCACTACTTTTTATCCAACCCTTGTAGATAAGATAAGGTTGCACAGGGTCGGTGAAGTGAAGGTACTAAAATTGGAATGCACAGTGCAACAGATGCTGCAATACAATATTATAAGGTAAAAATAAAGCTGAGTTGTGCATCGTTGTGATCTATAGCGTAGTTTACCATCACATTACAGCCAATTAAGACACAAGTTCTTGATGTAGCTTAGGATTAATATTAATGTCCCGACACGTTTCGACATAATGTCATCCTCAAGGGTATATATTTATGATACAACAGAGAATGTCTCAAGCCTGCTATTTGTGGGGCACGAGGTAGCGTAGTTGGTTGAGGCACTATGCTAAAAGCCGGAAGGTCGAGGGTTCGAGTCATGATCAGGTGGATTTTTTCAATTTACCTAATTCTTGCAGCCGTACTATGGCCCTGGGGTCGACTGAATCTCTAACAGAAATTAGTACCAGGAATCTTCCTGGATGGGGGGGGGGGTTGTTATCTGTGATTGTACACGATTTTAGGACTACATCTTGTGTAAAATATTTTTCGTTATCCTGTTATACATAAAATAAATCATACTTTACATAATACATATTAATTTTACCACATTCAATTCAATTGTGAAATTATGTGCCTGGTGGCACATATCCTATATGGGTGGCTCAATATACAATTTATTTAAAAACGTTTGTGAATTCATTCCAGTCGGACATAAGATTAAGAGAAGAAACAAGCAGTGGGGGAAAAAATCATCTTTACTTCTTATGAGACACTAACGAACCAGTATGGTTCAAAGAACAACCTTCTCGCCACGTGTCAGTTTAGACAGTGTATACCCAAATTTAGTTGAAATCTATGTCAAGTATTAGTTACTACTTGCAGATGTATATAATGAACATAACTTAATATCACTCACTCACTAACACATGCAGCTGATCCCTTCTTGAGAAGCGGCCAGTTGTGCAGCTACCCAATAAATTCCTAATACTTTATGGAAGTTCATTACCGCGTTCACACAAGCCTTCCACTGGTCCCTATCGTGAACCAGATCGATCCAGTCCATACCATCCCATCCTACCTAAGATCCATTAATATTATCCACCCACACACGTCTTGGTCGTCCTAGGTGTCTCTTTCCTTTCTGCTTTCCCACTAATATCCTATATGTATTCTTCTTAATTTATGCCATGTAAATTTTGCGAGAATATGTATTCTTATGGAGCCAAATCTTCATGCGATGTTCTCTAAACTCTTCCGTTGCATAAGAGAAGAAAATCGGTGCATATACTCGTATACCCGTATATACTAGCTCTCTCTCTCTTATATATTGTGACGTGGATGGATGAAGGAGACTGCAGCAACGTCCAACTTGGTGCGTTCACATAGTACTGTAAAATTGTTCTTTTTCTTATTCTGCATCTCTTTGGCACTGGTGTTAATTTATTGATACAAACCGATCACGCTGGAGATAGCTAACTACGTAATTATATTTTATTCTCCTTTTATTGTTTTAAATACAGTTTACATAATATTAAAATAAATCCAAATAGAATTTTTAAACTTCACGAAGTCGATACATTTCTGAGAAATTCTGAAATTAAATTGAATTTCATATGAAGCAGACATTATGCTTTGTTGATCTAGACCAAAACCAAACTCATCCGAAGGCTTTTCTTGTAGAACCCACAACCGTTTCGAAACCAGTAAACTAAACTGAAGTAAGTAGATTCTAAAGGGCTCTGACGATGGTGTATAACACTCAGAATTACTGGGCTTTCGGACTTTGTCCATCGTCAGGTATTCTATAAACTAGAAAACGTTTCGGAAACTGGATCTGTTTCCGTCCTCAGGTGAGGACTCTACTCTGCTGGGTTAGCTTCTTCTAAGGAACCCAACAAAAGCTGATGTCTTCTCCCCTCACCTGAGGACGGAAACAGATCCAGTTTCCGAAACGTTGTGTTTTCTAGTTTCTAGCATACCGGACGATGGACAAAGTTCAAAAACCCAGTAATTCTAAACTGAATTAACTGAAGAGTCAATAACCGACAATAGGCTTTCAATTTAAGAAAAGCTCTATTTCTAAATGAACGGCGAGCGTTAGAAATAATGACATAGTCTTAACAGCAAATGTTTATTGTTCATGTTAACACAAACCACAAATCAATTTGTGATATCTTCCTGTTATATTTCCCTATCTCACTGAATGTCCTTGAATTTCAGACTTAATCAGTTTTTAATCTACGAACATTAGTTCAATGCTCTTTGTTTCTGAACAAAGAGCCTCAGTGTTCGCTGTGGATTACTTTCGTGACTGCACACTAAAGCCAGCCCAAAGGTGCAATATCGGATATCAGACCTCATCACAGTCTACCTCAATCTTCGATATTAATGGCCATTCCACTTTAAATTAAAATACATTACATGGAATATTCCGGCTGGCGGGCCGGGATTAGAATAACGGCAGGGGAAAGAATTTCTATTCCCCACAGCGTCGAGACTGACACTGAGGCCCAACCAGCCTCCTATCCAAAGGGTACCGGGGATAAAGCGGCCTGGGCGTGAAGCTGACCACTTACCTCAATCTAATGCAGAGGTCAGGAATGGTGAAGCTATACCTCCACTCCCACATATGTCTTCATGGCATTGTGTTTAATTAATTAAACAGAGGAACAACTTTACATTCACCTTTTATATGGCGCATTAGGAGGGCATCACACAGAACTACACTAAAAATTATACTAACCGAGACTAAAGTTCCTGGTTCTACGTAATAATGGAAAGAAAATAATTTACCTATTATACACCGACGTTCGCGCCATAACTCAAGCGGTTAGTCGCTTCTCACCGGGCGGCCCGGGTTCGATACCGGGTCTGGTCAAGTGGGATTTGTGGTGGACAAAGTGGCTTTGGGGTGGGTCTTCTCCGAGTACTTCGGTTTCCTCTGCCAATCACCTTCACCTGTCATCTGGGGCTGGTATAATAGGCCAGAAGTGGCCGCGGTACAAGGGACTTAGTCCCACCCCACTAGCAATAAAAAAAAGCACCGATGTTTGGTACCTTTTTTTTAGCATTACATACAGTCTTCTTAGCAATGTGGAATAACCACTACTAATGAACTTTTTGTTATAACTCGGAAATTCCAGACTGAAAGCAAACAGAAATCGACCTGCGTCAGTTTAATGTATTTCACACTGACAGTCTGTTTCAACACTCGTTTTAATATTACGATCTCACCCCCGCTACTGTCATTTTAAGTGCTGTTTTCCAATATAGTTCTACATACGTTCATGCTTTTATTCGAATGAAGGCCATCGTAACCTTTGTGATGTTAAAAATAACAAGAGAAGAGCGTTAATTTCTAACTCGCTACGGGCTGTTTACAATTTCCAAGGGTGTTAACGAAAGTATGGCTAGCTAGTGAAGCAGTAACGAAGACTGAATACACAGGGAAGTCCACTTACTNCATCGGAGAAGTATGTGGAAGTATTTTTTTATTAGTTACTATAGGATTCTGACGATGGTGTATAACACACTGATATATTGGATTTCTGGACTTTATCCATCGTCCTGGTTTTTAAGATAACAAAAACACGACGTTTCGGAAACTGGATCTGTTTCCGTCCTCAGGTGAAGGAAAAGGGAAACACCTATTCTGTTGGGTCCGTTAGAAAGAGCTAGCCTCAATCACTGGACGGAAACAGATCCAGTTTCCGAAACGTCGTGTTTTTGTTATCTTAAAAACCAGGACGATGGATAAAGTCCAGAAATCCAATATATCAGTGTGTTATACACCATCGTCAGAATCCTATAGTAACTAATAAAAAAATACTTCCACATACTTCTCCGATGTATTCCAAAGATCAATAAATAGATAGAATTGAAGTTATATGTCTACTAATTGAAAGATCGAAAGATTTACATGGGATTTCGTAATAATGAAATATTTCCCCCTCATACTAGAATGGGTACGCATTGCGAATTACTAAAAATCTCACTTTTAGGTGTGTCTGTTGAAATTATGGAAGAATTCTATTTGCCTTGTATATGAAATCATTAGAACACCTAGCGGATCAATGCTGCTTAATATCAGCTGCAGCGATGCAACTAACTTGCTAAATTTTAGCATATTTTCGGTTTTTTTTTTCCAGAAAATAGTGATTTTGAATGTACGTGTTACTTATCGTTGTATGTAAGAGTCAAATATATATGTAAGAATGTTTGTCTATTGTACACGTAATATTCGTTTCCCTCCACAAGATGACGGAGAGATCCTAACTTTCTCTCGTTTCATCACATGTTGAAACAGGGCTTTAAATTTTTCTTAACTCCTTCAATCTGAAGGCATTTTCACACGGTTATCGTAGCTATAACAGCCTGATAACATTACAAACAGTAATGCGGGCTTATTTCAAAAGAGAAAGAACTTGATGAAAACAAATGCAGGAATTTGTTTTTATAAACTTCGGAGAATATTAAAAATTCCATGCAGAATATTGAGGTGAAGAGATCCTAAGGCGTAACTTAATCAAAATCTCGTCCCAGAAATCGGCTTCTCAAGAAGAAACTGGGATAGCAACTAAAAACGATTGAACAAATTAATGACATTCAAAGCTACATGTCTAATCAGAACCTTATTAATTACATGTATTCTCAATCAACTGCATTTTATTACCCTATACTGATTGCGAATTTCTTAAGGGTCGGAATAGCTTTCTTCGTATTCACTAGTACGCGAATATACGGATTAGAAGAAAAAAAATCTTTTACGTCACTCCGACACATACAAATTAATCGAAGCAAAGTATCGATCCGAGAAATCACAAAGAGGTCTATACGATAAGTTGAGTCATATATTGTTACCAATCAAAGGTCACTAGCACTTCCTTCCACACCTTACTCGCATCATACATAATCATTCCGACTCTACATCATACGCAAGCGATTATCACACAAACGATGAGCAGATGTATAGAATAAGCAGTAAGAGAGACAGAAAGTTAATACACACATTAAGTATTGATGTATACGCACTGCCTATGTAGTCACCGCAAATGTCTGCACCGGCTGGTCGCGGAGGCAGAGTGAGAAGCTATGAGCCTATAGCCTCGCTTATAAGCAGCCGAGTAGTAGGGTTATTTGAACTCCAGTGCACAGGCATATGAAGCTGGACAATATGTCTCAATGGATCACAGCCGTGAGGCGCGGGAGAGAGAGGCGGTCATTGCAAAGGCACGTGCGCCTGGAGTGCTTCAATGTTGCAAGTTCAGAGTGAGCAGTTTGAAGCTATGTTCAAATGTGTATCGCCCTCCTCGCAAGAAATGAGATTAGAAGCGCAGCTCTAGGAACGGAACGGAACGGAACGGAACGAGTTTCCTCAAAGTTATACGTTCAGTTGAAATAAATGCCCATTAATTTAAAGAAAATAGCTGAAGAGTTGAGACAGTAATAAATACCCATAACACTTAAAAAAAATATATCTGTAACACGCCATGGAGGCCCATAGGTGTGTGTGAGAGGTTGAAGCTCACACATCTTCTAAACAATCGGCTCACAAAAACAAACTCCGTGGTTTTAGTCCGCAAGAGAACTATACCGACCGAGCGACCGCTGATTGTCAGCGAAGTTAGTGCCAATTTTAGGGTATAGAGGGTGTCGCGTGGTCAGCGCAATGAATCCCCACGGCCGTTTATTTCAGTTTTATAGACCGGAGCCGCTATTTCCTTGAAATAGCTCCTCAGTTACCCTCACGAGGCTGAGTGGGCCCCGTTCCAGACCCACTACTTCTCAGAAAATGTGGTAGAGCTGTGAATCGAACCCAGACCTCTGGATCTGTAGTCAGGAACTCTCACCGTTAGACCACGCAGGCGGTCACAATCGGCTCACAGATGGCGGTAATGTTGTCAGGCTTATTCGCCGGCCGCCCTTTACCCTACAGGAAGATTCCTGGTACTCATTTCTGTTAGAGGCTGAGTCGACCCCAGGGACATAGTGCGGCTGGAAGGATTAAGTAAATTGAAAAATCCAAGTCATTGGGGCTCGAACCCGCGACCTTCCGGCTTGTAGCATAATGCCTCAACAAACCACGCTAATGCGTAACCCAAAAAATACCCATATATAACTTAAATTTCACAGTATTAACGATAAAGGGCAATCAATTATCATGAGAAGTATTAGTCAATACGATGTAGGAACAAGCAGTTTGAAGGGAAAATGCATCCAAACTGGGAACGAAGAGGTATGATGCGAATCCATTTCACACGATGGGCAGTGATCCACTCACTGGGTAGAAGCAGATGGCTAGAGTTCTGACATCTGACTTAACACTGACAATTCATTTCACTTCAGAAATTCTCTTCAGAGGCACAGCGAAGATCGAGTAAATGAACAATCGCAAAGTTAATGGTTTGTGTATTTCTACACCCTCCACGTTTATTATTCTCAAATAATAAAACTGACTCACCACTAAAAAAAAGTGCTTCGCACACAACACCTTTTCCGTCACTAAGCACTATAAGGGACGCGCTGTAACACCAAGTTCATCTTGCTTGCTGGTATCATAATTTTCAAGCCAGAACTATACAGCAGTGTCACATAGAATCTCTGCCTGGAATTATAGGAAAAGGAAAAGTTGTCCCTGTACTTAATTAATTAAGCACCACGCCATGAAGGCGTATTGGGTAGTGGAAGTATAGCTCCGTCATTCTTGACCTCGGTATTAGACGGAGGTGAGCGGTCACCTTCACGCCTCGGCCACTCTACGCCCGGAGCACAGAGTACTCACTAGACAGGTGGCTGGGTGGGCCATAGCTGGTCTCCACGCTGTGGGATAGAGAAAAATCTCTTGCCCCTCCCGGGAATCGTACCGCGACCGTCCAGCCCATAGCCAATCGCTATACCGACTGAGCTATCTGCCTGTATTCTTAGTGTTATTATACCTTAATTCTGGGTGGGTGGTGGTGGGAGGATTATGGATCATTACATAATATGGTATACAAAAATAGAGACAGAATTTAAATGATTCTGCCCCATTCACCTGAGGACGGAGACAGATCGAGTCTCCGAAACGTTGTGGTTTTTTGTCATATATACCAGACAATGGATAGAGTCCAAAATAAACCTTATAGTTCTGTACAAAAATAGAGATATACAAAAAGGTGAAGTTATCCCTGTCATAGGCCATAGGAGCCATATTAAGTTGTGAGACATTGAGGCTCCTACATTTTTCTAGACAATCGGCTCACGGAAGACGGTGAGGTTGTCAGCCTCATGCGCCGGCCTCATTTTACTCCAGAAAGATTCCTGGTACTCATTTCTGTTAGAGGCTGAGTCGGCATCATGGCTGGAGGGATTAGATCAATTGAAAAATCAAACGACCTCATCGGGAATCGAACTCGCGTAGTGTCTCAACCAACTACGCTATCGCGTCCCCCAAAATAAAGATTTATTTTATTGCTAGTGGGGTGGGACTAAGTCCCTTGTACTGCGGCCACTTCTGGCCTACTGTACCAGCCCCAGATGATAGGTGAGGGTGATTGTGGAGCAATTGGTGGAATGAAGATTGGCAGGGGAAACCTGCAAGCCTGCCCCAGCGCCACGTTGTCTACCACAAATCCCACTTGACCAGACCTGGGATCGAACCCGGGTCGCCGCGGTGGAAAGCCAGCGACTAACCGCTTGAGCTATGGCGCGGCCAAAATAAAGATAAGCACTAAACTATAACATTCAAGTTAGTCGCACGCACGACTGAACCAGCGGGATTTTTCATTAATCATGATGCTACAGGCAGGTTGTGCCGAAGTTCTGTGATGGAGACTAATATCTGAACTTGAGTCTATGGAAGCGGGGCGAGGGAGGAAGGGCTGGTCATGCGGTGGAGGGACGGATATAGGCCTACTAGTACAGATTAATCTAGACACTTGCTTGTTCAGGAAGGGAAGGTCAAGGAGTGAAGAGAAAGATACAGCCCTACCTACTCTGGATAGCATCGGTTCAGAACATACTGGCCACACGCCTATTTGTGTAGTGCTCAGCTGAACTGAAGACAGCAAATATTGTACGCAGGATTTGAGGTTCTCACAAAAGTGGTCATGAAGAGTAGCATCTTTTGGGATATAACGCCGTGTAGTCCGTTGAAAGTCAACCCACGTTTCGGAGGAACATATCGCCTCCTTGTTCGGGATCGATGGAGCCTAAAGGTGCCAAGCAGAGGGGCTACATGGCGTTATATCCCAGAAGATAGTACCGTTCAAGTAGTGTTTTGGCTCAGGTAGTAGTCACTGATCCATGCTGCCTGCCATTACGCCTCTAATGGTTCCCACGTCCTGCACTCCTCACAAATCATGAGATTAGAGTCTCATACTGTCCCACAGTGAAAAATAAGAAAGCCGGAATAGCGCAGACGGTCAGCGACTGGCTACGGGCTGGACGACCGAGGGATCGGAGTTCGAATCCCGGTATGATCAAGAATTTTCACTCTTACATCTCGTCCAGACCAGCACTGGGGTCCACCCAACCCCCTATCCAATGGGTACCGGAGGCTCTTACCTCGGGGTGAAAGCGGCCAGGGAGTGAAGCTGACCACACATCTCCAACTAGTGTCGAGGTTAACAGAACTTAGGTCTACACATCCACTCCTCCATATGCCTTCACGGAGCAGTGATTAATTAGTTAAGCACAGGGACAATTTTACCTTTTACCTTTTGCACAAAAAATAAACTGCATTTAAAATCAAATTATTAACATATAGGGAAGTGGTAAAGACGATGTTTACCTATTTTACGACACGTACAATCATATCATTTCCCGGTGGTGGTCCCAGCCAGAATAGCCGTTCCCCGGATAGGGAATCGAACTCAAGACCTATCAAGCACGAAGCGGAAATGCTGCCTTCTCAGCTCGGATTCGTAAGGACCAAAACTGAATGGCTTTTGATCGTCTCGATAAGCTACTTCAAACGGAGATGTGACGAATAGTTCTGCGGGTTTGGAAGATTATCACGAATGGTGTTTGGTTAAGTACCACACAGCCAACTGAAGACCTCGTATCATTCCTGGTCGAAAAGGACTTCATTTAAATATTATTAAGGCCGTAAATTGACTAAAGACATTTAATCAATCATATGTCGTTATTTTTGACCAGGCTCCAGACTTCTTTCATTTTCTGGGGCCATAATTAAACCTTTATTTCCCAGTATTTCATGAAACCCGAATGTGCATTTCTTTGTTCACAAGAGCTCGCCATTGGTCCCTGTCCTGAGCCAGATGGATCTAATCTATAACTTTAATCATATTTCTATCAGATCCCAACTGAGTCCATAATACCGATGATCATGAATAGTGAACGTGTGAATATGTGAAATGAGGCAGCCGAAACTCTTCTGGGGGAACCATCCCTGTATACAGACACTTCATAAAACAATAGAATTCTCAGTCAGGACAGTTTGTAACCTGACCAAGATTCGAATCGGATATCCTTCCGGGTACAAGTCACAAGCATGATTGCTGAATCAACCTCCACGGTGTGACGTAATAATTTGCGGAAATGTGAAAGGCTTGGTTAAGGTCTTAGAGTCTTACAAACCGACCTTAAACTTGAAACTCCCTTTCTCCCTTCTTAACCTAGACATTCTAGCAGCAAGACAACGTCACCGCTTATGATTACCATAATCAGCCGATCCATGGAACACGAACAGCTTCAACTGTGGTCACTTGAAGGCTTTGCATTATGGCAATCCCTTATTGTATATGTTATTGTACAGCCAGTATTAGTAACACGGTCTACGGTCAGTATCTTTCGATTCCCAAGAGGGACAAGATTTTTCCCCTCTTCACAGTTTCCAGACCGGCTCTGAGGTTTACCCAGCCCCCTATCTAATGGGTATTACTTTACTTAACTGATATCGTTACAAACACATCCTGTGATAATCCACTAGGGATTGCACTAGCGTGCAGTCGGGGAGACCGCTGAATTCAGGGGACATTTTGAAGAAAACGCCTAAAAGAGATATGGGCACCTGCGAACAAGTTTTCTTTCTTTCCCCCCCCCCCTTTGGCACTACAGCCGCAGTGTGCCTAGGCCTACCCCCATGAACTTCTCCGTGCACTTCGGTTTTTCTGGATCTTACACATTCGGTAGGACTCCTTGGGCGGGTGATCAGCTCGTCGCAAGGCCTCTACCTGTACACAAACACAGAAAAACGCACACACACAAACTAAACATCCATGCCCTGAGTGGGATTCGAACCCACGATCCCGGTTTCCAAGCGAGCGAAGACAGTACATGCCTTAGACAGCTCGGCTACCGTTCCCGGCGGGAACAAGTTTATGTATATAAATTTAAATAAACCTTAATGATAAAAGAACATCACTCTAATCAAAGTAACGCGTTTTTTATACTAGTTCTAAAAGAATTAGCATCAATTGGAGAGGGATATAGGATACCGCAAAACATGCAAGTGGCGGTGATTAGAAACTGTGATCCAAGTGGCACTGATGAAGGCTGGTAAGCCGAAACGCGTCTGATGGCGAAATTAAATGAATATCATGTATCACGTGTAGATTGTTACTTACAAGAAGTAGCACTGAAAAAAGTAAATGACAGGAATTATTCTTTTCTCATCAATTTGTTCTACGCAAATGAATAAATTCTAAAATTTTCAATATTCGAGATAGGGCGTTCATAAATAAATACCAGAAAAGTATCTCCTAAATCGGAAATGAGAAAAAAATTAAAGGAAAACATGTTTTATGTTTACATACTTGATTCATAATCATAACATATTTGAAGCTGAATTATTAGAATACAGAATCCTAAAATAATTTCCGAAATAATTAGTCCTCTACACTTTGAGAGAGGGATACGCGGTAGCGTAGTTGTTAAGGTACTATGCTACAAGCCGGAAGGTCGCGGGTTCAAGTCCCGATGAGGTCATGGGATTTTTTTCAAGTGACCTAATCCTTCCGGCCGCACTATGGCCCTGGGGTTTACTCAGCCTCTAATAGAAATGAGTACCAGGAATTAATTAAATGATTTTCCTGGGGAGTGAAGCGCGGCCGGCGCGTAAGGCTGACAACTTTACCGCCATCTCTGAGCCGACTGTCAAGGTAATGTGGGACCCTCAACGTCTCACAACCCTATGGGCCTCCACGACCTGTTACAGGGATAGCTTTACTTACTTTTTACACTTTGAGAGACAAATATGATAACAATAAAAATATGATTATCCAACTTATTATTGCGTAAATATAATTAAATTGTTCAGGGTACTCAAAATATCAGTTCACAAACAAGCAATCAAATCCGTTAATTCCGAAAATGGAATGCTGCTTAAGTTCGAATTTAAGTGGTGCGTGATTAAGTCCGCTATGAAATATCTGATGTTCTTGAACAGTTCCCACGGAGCTCCGACCTGAACTGAATAGTCGTGGAAAGTGAGCATCATGTAGACATATACGCATTGCCCAAATAAATTTACCGCAACTTTGCATCCCTCGCTGGTCCTGATATTCAGCTACTGCGAATACATACGTAACGTCGACAGAGCATACAGCAGGAAGCCCTTGTACATTACAATGCACACAACAAAATATCCGTGGCTTGAGTCCGCAAGCCAACTATACCGACCGAGCGACCGCCTCTTGTCAGCGAAGTCATTGCCAACTTTAGCGGATAGAGGGTGTCGCGTGGTCAGCGCAAAGAATCCCAAGACCGTCAATTTCGATTTTCTAGACCGGAGCCGCTATTTCCTTGAAAGGGCTCCTCAATTTCTTCCTCACGAAGCTGGGTGGACCCCGTTCCAGATCCACTACTTCTCGGAAAATCTGGTATCACCGGGAATCGAATCTGGATCTGTAGGCAGAAGCTCTGACCACTAGACCATAGAGGAGGCCCCCTGTATAGATGTAAAAATTATTTGTCCTTATAATTTTAAGTACGTTTTAGATAACATTCATGGGTTCTAATAACATTTGTATTTCTTACACATTCTCCGTATGATGAATCATTTTAGAACCTCTTTCTTCTTGGGCAAACTGGTTCGGCTTCGAGGCTATTAAAATTTCTCCATTTTTCCTTGTTCGATTTATGTCACGTCTTCCTTTAGGATAACAAAACTTCATCTTCCGCGACAGACATTAGGATGATATTTCATCCACGTGTTCTAGTCACTTACTTTCAAAGTGTCCAAAGAACTCTAGCATATTCTGCGTTCCTAATTATTTTTATACCTCTCCAATTATTATTCTACCACGGGAAGTAACTCAAAATATAGACGTCAAGGGCGTCCTTCTTTTGCTCTTAGCACGCATGTTCCACGTATAGACATAACGCCTGACTTAGACAACCCGCTGTGCATACTTGCTCGTATGTGTAGTTGTATCGCTGGTCTCGTGTTTCTCCTCCAAAATATCTTTTGATAGCATCAGTTAAATTACTGTATTTTTAACACGCCCTTCCATTTCCATGTTTATTTTACATACGCCCCAGACAGACCTCGGTAAATAAATTTACCTGTTCAATTATTTTCCAATTTTTACTAATTTTCACCCTTCTTTTGTGTCTCTCCACTGTAACGTGTCTCTCTCTTTTTGGCAGTAAATATTTTTATACCCTATAACTGTAATACCAGACCACCTCTGTGGTCTAGTGGTCAGAGTTCCTGGCTACAGATCCAGATGTCCCGGGTTCGATTCCCGGCACTACAAGATTTTCTGAGAAGTAGTGGATCTGGAACGGAGTCCACTCAGCGTCGTGAGGATAACTGAGGAGCTGTTTCAAGGAAATAGCGGCTACGGTCTGGAAAACAGACAATAACGGCCGTGGGGATCCGTTGCGCTGACCACTGACAACAAATTAACTATTAAAGGAGTTCCAGGCTGTGTTTTGAAACGTGTTTCTATCCAGGTATTTTCCTGGTAGTCAAGGGAAAACCCCAACAAAAGTCGGTCTCCTTGCTGCCATTCGAACAGGGAAGCCGCTGAATACAAAGAGACCAGGACAGCTTCGTAACCTAGACCACGACTCCTTTCATCCCCATTCTCAGTTCATGACAAACGCCGTACCTCCTTCTATGTTATGTCAGCTATGCAGATGATAACTCCAGAAGCAATCGGCTTATATTTAGATGATAATGCATTACAGCCATAACGTGAGGTTTCTGACCTGACCAAACTGAAGGATGTACAAACCTTATCAGTATTCGTGATTCGAAGCGAATTAAAAAAGAAATAACTTTCAGCACGGTGTAACACTTTTTCCCTTTGTCAGCATATCTATTCAACCACATAGTATTAAAATAATAGTATGAAAGCAGAACCCGAAAATTAAGCAGAGACGTCCGCCATCGGACACGATCCCGGGACAGTTCCGTCCACCTCCGACCCTCAGAACCCAACATCCATTTCCTTTTTAATCCCCCATATCCTTTTCGATTATTCAAAGGGATATTTTTTTAGAAAACTTTTAAATGAAATAGTCACTCAATTTCTGGCGATGTGATATCGTAAAATGTTCATTTACTTCGTCAAGTCCTTCTTAGTTCTGGATATAATCATGGCACTTTCTTCTCAGACAATTGCAATTGATATTCCTTCTTCCAGGTGAAAGATAAATTTTCCACCCATACAAACTTGGCAATACTTATTGTTTTTTAACTTGTACAGAGAGCTTAAATATTTTAGGACGCCAATCGGAAAATGTACTCCCACAAATTAAATCATGTACGATATCAATGATTAAGTAAAACACATGCAGACCTAATAATAATACTAATAATAGTACATTTTAACCTATAAATTATACCAGAACACGATGTTAAAATATGTTATTACTTGTAAGACTTCCTTAGAATAATTTGAATCCTACTTAGTTATATATACAGGCACTACATATTGTCGCGTGCCGGGAATCCATGGAGAAGCAATAACACTGGGCCTTCGCCTAGGAATACCTTAAGCAACAAACGCGTTTCCCCGGAGATGAAAGAACAACACAGTGTTCGTTGTATGACAACGGGAAAACAAAACTGTTGAGAAAGGTGTTCCATAAGCGGTCCGCAAAAGGCCTATTTAAGGGGGTTGAATGTACCAGACAGACTGAGACAGTAAAATATGGTCACGAATCCCAAGGGAAGAGGACCCGAAAAAGACTGCGCTGGCAAGGACCAGCAGCATATACAAAATACAGGCCCATCCTCTCGTCAGAGAGGGCGCCCCGCGAAAACAA
>NW_019728501.1:1803953-1807464 GCF_002891405.2 Cryptotermes secundus | reverse complement strand
AATGTTTTCGAAATTTTTTTTTATTATTATTATTGTTTATTATTATTATTATTATTATTATTAGTAGTAGTAGTAGTAGTAGTAGTAGTAGTAGTAGTAGTAGTAGTAGTAGTAGTAGAAGTAGAAGTACTAGTAGTAGTAGTATGTGGTGGCGCCCGCACCTCCATAGGCATCAGTGAATTGTGCCTGAGTACATAAGAACTTTGGACAGCACTGGTCTAGTTACTATCCCGGTTACTTCGTGGAGGAACGGATTAAAACTACGAAAATTGTCAGTGATAATAGCCACTGCCAAGGTGATGATTTGAACGAAGTACCTTCAAAAGAGAAGGCCAAAGCGTTACCGTTGACGAGCCTGCGCAGTTGTTGCAATTATATTTGCAATGTTTCGATGGATTATACCAATATTAAACTACACAAACATTCTTTATGTGAAGTAGCTTATTTCCTTCAACACATTTCAATGTCTCATATTTGTGTTTGTGTGTTAACAAAGGGCAAAGCAAAGAAAGAAATGAATGTCTATTGTCCATTCCGTTAGGCGTAGAAGGTTAACTTGGATATGAAGGTAAAATATGGATTAGAACCAAACAGGCAAGACTGAAGTCGAGTGGAGAAAACTATTTCGACAATTAGCACAAACTCATTCTATTACGCATAATTTTCCAAGGGTATTTCCTACCGTCCAGAGGTAAATTGGCAGAAACAATGGTGACAGTTTACTATTTCAATATCCGCCCGCTTCTCCGGCAAGCAGATTAAGGTCACGCACTGAGCTCGTGAGCCTGTCGCAATGTAGATTTTTTTTTAGTTTCGTGGGGTGGGGTGAGACTGAATCCACTTGGTACGTCGGCCACTGACTGTCATATTGTACTGGCCCCGGACGCTAGATGATGAGTGTCGAGCAGTCGGTGGGATAAGAATTGGCAGGGGAAACCGAAGTACTCGGAGATAACCTAAGCCAGTCCCTCTTCGTTCACCACAAATCCCACATGACCTGACCTTGGCTCGAACCTAGGCCGCTGCGGTGGGACGCAGGCGACTAACCGCCTAAGCTATGGCACGGCCGCAAGTGGGATTAGGGCTGGGGCTACACGAGCGCACGAAGTACGTCCGCTGCAACGAACGTACTTTATGACGGACGTTGCTGAGGACACCACACAGTTGCAGAATGCGGTGCGTAGTTTTTTGTCTGCAATGGAGTCAGAAGAAAGCGTAGTATTCGCCTCTCTTGTTTATTTCTACAACGGACGCATTTTGTGCGCTCTTGTGGCCCCAGCCTAAGTGTACACAAAATCTTTTACTGAGAACTTGAGGAACAACGTTGGTATCTCAATTTTACGGACTTTATTGCCCAGAAATCTGTTCTGTATATAGTAACATCTATCATAATTTGTTGAGTGAGACGATTTTTCTTTCAGCAAGTACAACTTTCGAAGGCAAGTAGTTATGTTGCATTCAGTCAACATATAGGTATGTCAGTTAATGTGGGTACCCTCAGAAGAAAACTTTAATTATTTCTTTCAGTTCATGTTTGCAGTGCTTTAAATTCCAAAACTTATGGTGCATTCTAAAGTAAAATTGGGGGGGGGGGACTGTGCCTATATATCATCTCCTTTCTTCAGATCATTTGAGTAGAAGACTTATCAGGCAAATGTTTACCGATACAGACTTTACTGTAGGTTTCAGCTTAATTATCACAAAAAAAACTCCGTGGCTTGAGTCCGCCAGCGAACGGCGAAGTTAGTGCCAACTTTAATGGATAGAGGATGTCGCGTTGTCATCGCAACGAATTCACATGGCCATTAATTTCGGTTTTCGAGACCGGAGCCGCTATTTCCTTGAAATAGCTCCTCAGTTATCCTCACGAAGTTGAGTGTACCCCATCCCAGACCCATTAATTCTGAGAAAATCTGGTAGCGCCGGGAATCACACCCGGACCTCTGGATCTGTAGGCAGGAACTCGTCTAATATGTCTAAACTCACACTATTGATCCCAAATAATTTGTTATGCTTATGGAATATCGAAACATAATTCTTAGATAAATTAAATTATAACCGTTCACATATAAGTGTAATAATTTGGAAACAAACTTGTAGTTTCAACGTGGTGAAAAATTGATTACTCTGAATCCAGAAAAATCATGACACCTGCTAGTACTTTGTGGGTGCTACAGTCCGTGATGAATCTTGGCCTGTGCTTTACAGTTTCTCAATCATATAGATAGTCAGTAGGACTCCTTTGGTGGGGGATCAGCCCGCCGCAAGGCACCTACCTAAGCATGACAATACAAACACATAATAAAAGCAGACAAACATCAATGCCTCGAGTGGTATTCGAAACCGAGACCTGAATGTTTGAGCGGGCGAGGACAGTTCATGCCTTAGACCTTGCGCTAAGCACGACAGCTAGTGAAAAAAATGATTAACGCAGAGGTACATGTTCAGTCCAAGACTGACCGAAGAAGGATTTGCGATTGATAAATTGGCACTGGTGCAGGTTGATATCTGAGTATTCCGAATTATTTCAGACAATCATTATGCCTCAAATACCTCACAGTCATCTGTCACGTTCCTCGGTATCATAGAGTACAATAGGAAGATTTTAGGGACCGTCTCATCTCGCTGTCAGGAATATTATTATTGAGAGGAACATTATGTTGCTTGTCAATGATTTACTTATTTATAGTAAAACTTATTTACATATTTAATCCCTTCCTCTTATAACTTACGGTGTCGAGGTCTTTTCATTTTGATCATTTTACAGACGGTAGGACTCCTCTGACGAGTGTTCAGTGTTGGGTGACATACACCCAACACGTGACAATATTTATCAGGACAGGTTAAAATTACATCACTGATGTAGTCGGCATCATTACTTATTGTGCATAAAACTGCTTTATTAATACGTCTTGAAGAGTTAATTACAGACAGATTCTATCTAGACATTTCCTTAATTAGCGAGGCAGTTCTTGTAAGATGTTCTAAATCAGCAACTATGTTACTGTCTCAATGAGCACTAAGCTGAGTTCGTGTTTATTACAAGGCGCTAAACTATACTCTTTCATTATGATTTATGTTCGTTCTGTTTAGAAGGCGTAAACCCCTTCTTTGGAGTCTGATATTACAAATACGTATAATCCCTGTACTAAAGTTTTAAATCTCCATTTATTGTAGTCACCTTTGGTAAACCTACATTCTTTATAGACAATCGTGAAATCTACTACATTTGGGAGGTGTATTATCAGCATAATTCATTAACACAAATAACTATTATTTAGAATCAGATTAAAAATTTTGTTCTTTGACATGTTTCAATTTTCTTATAAAATAGACAAATCAATGTCAAAGGATAAGCTATGAACTGTATTTCTTACGCAAAATGAATCCGAAAAGTACATACAGTTTTAATGTATGTTAACTCAAATACATCATTCTTTCATTCTGCAGCTACTCAAGAATTTCCCAGCACTTTATGGAACCCGAAGGTTCATTACCGTGTTCACAAGAG
>NW_019728501.1:1800782-1802274 GCF_002891405.2 Cryptotermes secundus | reverse complement strand
CTTCATCGAACCATGGCTTATGTTTCTTCGGTTCATAATAACCTAGACTCTCTTTGGCAGACATTTTTAAATTCTCTCTAATAGTTTCCCAAGCTTTGTTAACATCCATCTCAGTTTCCAAGTTTTCCAAAGCCGCAAACCTATTTGAAAAATCAACACAATACTGCTCTTTACCCTCTACATCATTTAATTTCTTGAGATCGAACCTCTCCATATGAACTCTGTGTGTTGTTTGCTCACTGCCAGTCTTTCCTTAACCTCTGCCACCTCCAGGTAGCGGTCAGTATCACAATCTGCTGCCCTGAATGATCGGACATCAAGTATATTTGAGTGCCATCTCCTATCTATCAAAATATGGTCTACTTGATTGTATATCTTCCCATCAGGAGATGTCCAAGTAAATTTATGGATGTTACGATGTGGGAACATTGTACTTTTGACAGTAAGATTTTTTGATGTGGCAAAGTTTACAACTCTAATTCCATTTCATTACTAATTTCATGCAAACTCTCATTCCCAGTTGTTGGTTTGTAGTCTTCCCTCCCTACTTTGGCATTGAAATATCCTAAATATCCTATCTAGAAAACCGAAATTAACGGCCGCGGGGATTCGTTGTGCTGACCATGCGACACCCTCTATCCGCTAAAGTTGGAGCTAACTTCGCCTACAAGCGGCGGTCGCCCGGTCGGTATAGTTCGCTTGCGGACTAAAACCACGGAGTTTGTTTTGTTTCTTGTTGTTCTTTCGCATATACAATTGTCGTTGCTTTAAGCTATTCCGATGATAACACAAGATATTTATGTGCTATAATGAATGCTTAAGATAGAGAGACAAATTAGTTCTTAGGATTTAATTCGTTTCAATAGTGACGAATAAAAACGTGTTTTTAGTTCGCCAATATTCAGATTTAACTCAGGCGGGTTAGCTAGTCACGTACGAGAAGTAAAGCTGACTTCAGTCTTTCTCTGATGAAACCAATGTCGCCTGACAACAGTCGTCCTTCATGTAACAGAAGTCTACATAATTTGCCTCTAATGTTTCTGAGTCACTTCGATATTTATTTAAACTTCAACTAAAGCCATCAATCAATCTTGCTAAAAAAAACTACATATGTAAACTCGCAGAATATAATAAAATAAAAATCATTCGACGTGGCACATTTACAACTAAATCCTATGTCCATTATACTCCCACCTGCACTTGCAACCTCGAACGCCTGTGAAAAGTATTATGTGAGTAGTGACGCAAAGAGAATAAGCAGTTTAACAATTCAGAATCTCTGAGTAATAATAGTGTCTAGTTCTAATTAAATTTTATTTCAAGTCTGGGTCATAGACTTCATATGGAATATAGATGTTGGCTATACAGTGGAACCTCGCTTAATGAGCACCTCTCATGACGAGTAATTCGCATAACGAGCAAAACAAATTGGAAAAAAAAAAAAAAAAACCAAAAACCCCTCGCTTAACGAGCGAAGTTTCGCATAACGAGT
>NW_019728501.1:1800449-1800618 GCF_002891405.2 Cryptotermes secundus | reverse complement strand
AAAATCATTGAAAAGCGAGAACGAGGTGTGAGCGTATCTGATCTAGCACGCACATACAATCGGTCTACATCAACGATTTGCACTATCCTCAAGAACAGGGACAAGATTAAGGAGACAGATGCTTCAAAGGGAGTGACAATAATACCTACGCAACGGTTACGTATTCTCG
>NW_019728501.1:1763271-1798907 GCF_002891405.2 Cryptotermes secundus | reverse complement strand
TTACCTGCAAATCGAATTCGCGTTCCAGGTTGGTTCATTCCGCATAGAAGAAAAGATGAAGATGGTTCACGCTCCTTAACAATGTATATATAATTTTTTTTAATAAACGTTATACATAAAATTTTTTGAGTATTTTTTTCGGCATGGAACGCATTATCGTATTTTACTTTATATGGGAAAAATTGTTTCGCTTAACGAGTGTTTCGCATTACGAGTAAGATTCTGGAACGAATTATACTCGTTAAGCGAGGTTCCACTGTAATTTGAAGCTAATTCAGCCTGCATTAAATTTAGTACAATTTATTTTTTCCCCTTTGGCGCTACAGCCCCAATTTTGGCCTTGGCCTACTTCAATGAAACTCTCCGTTTCACTTTGGTTTACTAAATCTTACACATTCGGTAGGACCCCTTGGACGGGTAATCAGCTCGTTGCAAGGCCTCTACCTGTACACAAACACAGAAAAACTGACATACACAAACTCTAAACACCCATGCCCTGAGTGGGATTCGAGCCCACGAACCCGGCTTCCGAACGATCGAATACAGCACATACCTTAGACCGCTCGGCTACCGTGATAGGCAGTGCAATGCACAGCACGTCTTAATTCTTAATCACACAACAGGATTTTAACCTACAAAATAAATTCTTCATATCTCATAAAAACATGATTCACCTTTGCGAAAGTGCTATTTCATTGCCATAAATACTGCCTGATAGACCTTATCACTTCGTCATGATTTACAAAGTTAAGGATATATACGGAAAATAATACCTCAGACATGTAGGTATCAATCGTCAAAGAGGAAGCACAGAATTAGCAGCACAGCATCAATAAACAAAACAATTCTAAACTAAACATGAATAAATCCACAATGGCTTATAATCCCAAAATTCTACACAGCTATCACAGATGATATTCGTGAATTCCTTGAATTGGCTAGGCCTCTGCTAACAATAGTGGGAACAGCGCGAATCACAGATTTGCAATTTCGCAATCATTTAATTCCCTTAAGTAAGAATAAAATGAATGAAATAAGGACATATTAAGTAACCGATTACATGATGCTTATCTCGAAAGCATGAGGAAAGAAGTATATTTCATTCCAAAGACCGAAATCAACAGATTTGTAATTACTTACGCAATTCCCTTGAATTATATCAGTTGAAAGTATCTACTTTTATGAGTAAATCTAATAGAACACATAACTTAGTTTTATGGGATTTCGAAAGCAACAATAGGAACACCTCTTGTGTGGGTAGATGTGCATAATAAATGAACTACGGACTGTCCTTACATTCAAATGGTAAAAGCTCTAAGCTTTTCGTGATAATGGAGTTTTATAAATGACATAAGGAGGTGAATAGTACCATCTTCTGGGAAGCAATATCGTGTNACTTTCTTCATTGTCATCGCCGTGAAAACCTCAAAACTTACAATATCGTGTAGTTTGGTAGCAGTTCTCTGACGTTTCGGAGGAACACATTGCCTCAAACTTCATGGTAAAGAATTAAGCCAAGCAAGAAGCAAGCAGAATATACAGTATTACGAACATAATAGTTGGCATTGGTCTTGTTCTACGAATCACTGCTATTTGGCATATGAAATGGTGGATGCCCGCCTAGGACGAAGCCAAGTGTCTCAAGGTTAAGTAAACCGTGGACAATTCAGTAATCCAAGGCACGTGACTGACAGTACTAATGGAACAGAAGTGACAGCGAGTCGCATGATTCAATGCAATATCAACTTTTCAACATGTATGAATTCAACTACGTAATAAAAATCTATAAATTAGTTATTTATAGTTATTTAAATAAATTCTTGCGCTTCAGTTTTCGGAGGTTGTTTGGGTGACAATTTGAAACAGAATATTTAAATAAATTGTTGTTCAATTCATCCCCTTGTGAAGATATTTAATCTTTTTTTAAGAAAATTCAATAATTGTCCATTCATGCATGCCTTCAATTATTTACGCTTAACACCTTTATTATAATTATATAATGGAGCACAGTGTCATGAAGTTATATGGGGGGTATAGGTATAGCTCAACCGTTCTTGACATCAGAACTAATGTAGGTGAATGGTCAACTTCACGACCATTATGTAATTCCTAAGTTCAACACACATGTATGATCATGTAGTGGGGACTCGAACACAGTTCTATTTGTTTCTTCATAAATAACTGATCACATCTACTTCCTCTAGCTCACACTCATGCACTCAGCGACACCAAGTGGAGTGCCTGTCTATAGTGGCCTCTAATGTCCGTCACATCTACCAACAGGCTGTCACCATCTTGTGCTTCCGTAGCATAAACAATTTCCTTCTTGCAAATTTGGTTCAGATCAGGGGACAGGATACTCCAGCCAACTCATGCGTTCAGATTTTTTTTAATCAATTATATACTTCGAATAAAAACTTTGTGTGTGTGTGTGGGGGGGGGGGTCAAGGTGCTGAAAATGTATGACCTAGCGAAATTACGAGTTTCATCCTCGAATAAGAAATGGAGTATTCCTTCAAGGAAATCAGGATATTGGTTCCTTCAGGATTATTCGCTATCACGCATGGCCCAATTAGGTTACTGTGTACGTTTCCGGCCTAAACGTTGACGTTAAACCTTTACCGAAACGAAAAACGTCTAACATCATCAGGATTCTGCACTTCCAATTCATGTAGTTCGTGCAGATTGTTAATGTTTCCTCATCAGTTCAAAATTCATAACATAAAATCTTGCGTAATTTTGCGTAAAAGTCTTTAGAAGAACGAGATGTGGAGATATTGTTCCCTGGTCGGAGCCCTTGTATGAGTTGTACATGGAAAGGATACAGACGCTCGCCATGCAGTGTACGCAACAATGTATTGTAAGAAAAGCCAAGTACGCGTACTATAAATGGGTAAGTGCTAAGTATCCATGTCGGTTGAAGCTGGCTGGCTGACTAGGTTTGGTCCAGGCATTTTCCTACCACACGAGGGGTACCAATAATTACAGCTTTCTAAATTAATAAAATGGAAATGGAGTCCTTCTCTCCGACTAAGATTTCTCAGAGGAAAGGCTTGCGTGTAGAGGGAATGGCAGAGTAAACTGCTGATTCTACTGGAGCGAGAAGATATGGACCCAGTAATTTAGCGTTCGAGGTACTCGTTACAAATTAAACAAAAATGGGGGTGGAGGAAAATAAATATTTTACCTTGATAATTCGTAAGTAAACAGTAATCTGAAATTTAATCATGAATGCTAATAGAACGGAACTAACACCCTGGATCTAACCATTTGAGGAAGTGCATAATCATCATCATCAGTGATCTGTCAGACGACAGATCCACAGTCTCTTCCAAAACAATTCCTCCACTTAATGCGATCTAGAGCTTTCTCCTTGCAAATGACAGTATCCTGTTCTGTCCCCAAGGTCATCCAGCATCTTCTTACGTCTTCTTGTCACTTCTATCCGCCCCTCTATCTTTCCTTCAATAACTTCTTTCAGAAGCCAGTTTCCGCGTAAAACATGACCAATCCAATTAGCCTTCCATTTTCTTATTTCGTGTAGGATATTCCTCTGCTCACTGACTCTAATTAACACTTCTTCATTTCTCACATAATCGGTCCAACTGATCTTCTCCATCCTTCTCCAACACCACATTTCGAAACTTTCCAGATGTTTCTGATCTACTGCCCTAAGTGTCCATGTTTCAGCCCCATACAGAGCTATGCTCCAAATGTAGCATTTCACTAGTTTCTTCCTCAAATTTAAGTCCAATTTGCTGGTAAAAAGATTCTTCTTCTTGCTAAATGCAGCTTTTGCCATGGCAATCCTGGATTTAATTTACTAGTACACCTTCCATCATCTGTTAACAAGCTACCCAAATATTTAAAACATTTCACATTCTCCAGTTGTTTTTGGTCTATCTTTATTGTGACTGGGAAGTGCATAATACGACATAATAATTAATACTAATTGAGATACCGGCTATAAATTGCATACACGTTGCACTGACAGAAATTACTGAGAAACAGCATACTGAAGATGAGGCTGTATGCAAGTACGAAGTTTATACTGCGGCTTATTCAAGTGCGGGCGAACATGATGCAGCTGTTTAAGGAATTGGAATGAGAAACATGAACGTGATGATAAGTACAGAACAGACGATCGTGGCCTTGTTATTTCAGATAAAGAGCACGTCACCATGTAGAGAAGACAACTGTGTTCACGATATGGGCTAATGCCCTCTACAGTTACACTGCGGACAGGCTTCTGCACTACAAATTATGGTTATATACACTCAAGTGCCAAAAGTCATGGGATAGCAGCATGTAAATTTATTTTTAAGTTGCGCCACTGTCCCTTGGCGGCTTGGGAATGCCCAGAGCAGTATCAGTTGTGAGGTGTTCTCTCGTGAGTCAGGTTGAACACGCGCCAGTCTGCTCATGGCAAGCCGACGTGAATTATCGGAGTTTGAATGGGGCATGACAGTGGGTGCCAGGCGGATGGGACATTCCATTTCCGAAGTTGTGCGGTCATTCAACATTCTTCAATCCACGGTGTCACGTGTGTACCGGGAATATCTTGTGGAAGGCATTTTCACCCACCGTTGACAGCGCAGTGGCCGACCACGGGTGCTTAATGATCGTGACCAGCGGCGTCTAGCTAGAATTGTCGGTGGTAACAGACAAGCGACACTGGCTGAAATCACATCCACATTCAATGCAGGAGGTACCAGACGCATATTCAGCAGGTCAGTGCAGCGTTCTTTAGCTTCCATGGGATATGGGAGCAGAAGACCGAACAGAGTGCCTCTGTTAACACGACGACACCGGACACAGCGACTCGCCTGGGATTCTGACGTCGCTAATTGGACCCTGGAGGATTGACAACATGTGCCGTGGTCCGGNCACGGTACCAGTTGTTCCGGGCGGATGGTAGGGTTTGGGTGTGGCGCAGACCCCATGAAACCATGGACCCCAGTTGTCAACAAGGCACCGTGCAGGCTGGTGGTGGTTCCGTAATGGTGTGGGGTATGTTCACGTGGCATGAGTTGGGTCCGCTCATCCACCTAAACACGTCATTGACCGGTGACCGCTACGTTACACTGCTTGGTGACCATTTGCAGCCCTTCATGGACTTCAAGTATCCCCACAACCATGGGATAATCCGGAAGGACAATGCACCGTGTCATCGTGCCGGAGTTGCCCAGAATTTGTTCGAGGAGCATTCTGGAGAGTTCCGACGAATGGTGTGGACACCACGTTCGCCCGACATGAACCCAATCGAGCATTTATGGGACGTGGTGGAGAGGTACATTCGCGCCCAAAATCCTGCACCTACAAATACCAGGGAGCTGTGGGCGGCTATCCAGACGGCATGGCTCAACATCTCTCCAGAGGTCTTCCGTCCACTTGTGGAATCGATGCCACGTCGAGTTGCTGCACTTCACCGGGCTAGAGGGGTCCTACACGATACTAGGTACCTACCCCTTGACTTTTGGCACTTCAGTGTATATATATATATAATTATGATCTAAAATGTCTGTGACGATGGTACATTAGTGCAAACATTGTGTTTTTGGACATTATCCGTCGTTCTCTCTTTATTTAAAAACCGTCCTGTTTATTTTTCAAAACACAACGTTTCGGAGACTGGATTGTGTCTCGTCTTCAGGTAAAACTTACTCAGATGGACCCAACCAATAGAGCTAGTCCCTATCTCCGGTCCGGACGGGAGATAGGGACTAGTTCTATCGACGGAGACTGAGAGAGACTCCAGTCTCCAAAACACTGTGTTCTGAAAAATAAACAGGACGGTTTTTAGATAAAGACAGGGCGACGGATAATGTCCAAAAATATAATATTCGTATATATATCTCTGTCTTTGCTCCTATTGGCCTCCATTTCTTCCTTGTCGGCTTTTCTATTGGCCTCTGCCTTCGCCAGCATTTCGATTATCTGCTGCATCTCCATTTTGTAGCAGTAAAATATTCGATGCACAACAATTCAATTTGTGGCGTGTTTAAGTTCGTAACACTTCTGACACCAATGTAACGTGTTTCGTTACTGAATACGCCGTAGAGATCGTTAATTGGTTTATTGGACAATCTACAAGTATCGGCTACAATTAATTATCACAAGGTTACGGGTTTCCACACTTTACAAACCCTACAACAAAATCTCTTAACACTATCTTCAAGAGTCGTCACGTATTAATAACGCGGGAGCTATACAAGTCTCCCTGAATTACATACTCCAGATATAACTGGTTATCACGAACTATCACTGATTCTCGCACACGCGTCTGTAGCTCGTAACTTGAGAACTGAGAACTCGTTGATAACACGCTGACTCTCGCTTGCTGCTCAGCCGGCTTTTATTCCGTTCGCTGTTGCTAGTGTGACTTGGCGTATAGCCTAGCAACGCTGTTACCCCTTGGTGACGTCACCGCTGTTGTCTCGCGTTGCATAGCTTCAAGGTTGCGCGGACTCGGCTCACTTCGGCTCCGCTCGTGACGTCACCGCGGGGAGAGTGGCGGGGTGATGACTCGCCTATTACGCGAGCGCTACGTTACCGCTACGTGCCGCTGGGGAGGTAGGGGTCAACATGTCACAATATACTTAAGTTAAACACAACTTTTACTTTAAAATAATTAAACGATAATTAATGGTCGTATGTTTAGGAAATTTTAATTCATCATCAGACTTTTGTATTTGAACATGGAGAAGAAGCATGATAGGTACCTTTTTGTAAATATATGATACACACAGAAGACAATATATGGGTAATTGTTAAAGGCATAAATATTTGGACAGGTGCAGGACCTACGGTAAACCTGACTTTTATTATAAAATACATGGGCTAAAAGGCATTAATGACGGCCACAGCTATTCGACTGATTAACAACACTGTATCAACTGCCGTAGTTATGAAGAGTTGAATGAAATATGGCGTCTTTGTTGGTTATAAATGGAGAAGTTTTTGGTGGAAAGCGGCACTGAACTATTTTTAGAATTCAGTATAGGCTTTCCCAAACCGACTAAGGAAAAGTACAAAAAAACTCAGGGCTTCCGGCCTTCTTTCTAAGAATCGAACCAGCAACCTCCCGAATACGAAGCAGGCGCATAAAAATTCGCTTAGTTGGGGGTGGAGTCCAGCTGGGTCCAATCGGCACGGCGGCCACTGATTGGCCTCTTGTAGCCTGCCTCGGGTGATTATGATGGAGAATTTGGTGTAACGAAGATTGGCAGGGGAAACCGAAGTACTCGGAGAAAACCCGCCCCAGCGCCACTTTGTCCACCACAAATCCAACTTGACCAAACCCGGGATCGAACCCGGGCCGCCGCGGTTGGATGTCAGCGACTAACCGCTTGAGCTATGGCGCGGCCTCTAAGCAGGCGCATTAGCTGCTCCATCATCAGGTTGGGTATGAGTCTAGACGACACCCAAAATATTCATAGTATGTTCTGAACACTGCAGCCAGACTGCGGGGTGCAATTTTGAAAGAGAATATGAATTGTACAAGTCATCAATTTGTTAGTATACTTCTGAAAATTGTCTTTAAATGTGAAAATAATTAGTTGCATTATGATAGGAAATTTACATGTACTCAAATTGACAGTGTGAACGGAGACGTTCATGGAGGTAGGCCTAGGCCCACTGGGGCTGTAGTGCCAAGAAAAAAAAAGTGGACACTTGTTACAAATTGTATTTGATATTTTCAGAAAGAAGTTTATAATAGGGATTTTATGCAGAGCACCACGCAAATTCCCTGCACAGAATTACTGGATTTTTGGACTTTTTCCATCGTCCGAAATTCTAGGAAATAGAAAACATGACGTTTCGGAAACCGGTTCTGTTTCCGTCTTCAGGTGAGGAAGGAAGACACCTACTCAGTTGGGTCTCTAAGAAAGAGCTAATCTCAATCACTGTTTCTTTTAGCTCTTTCTAAGGGGCCCAACTGAGTAGGTGTGTTCCTTCCTCACCTGAAGACGGAAACAGATCCAGTTTCGGAAATGTTGTTTTTTATATTTCCTAGAACTCCGGGCGATGGAAAAAGTCCAAAAACCCATTAATTCTGTGTGTTATCCACCATCGTCAAAATCCTTTAGAATCTAAATTCTCTGCTGTGTATCTAAGCTCTTATTTTGTTCATAAAAAGTATTGGAACCCTTGACCTTGTCATACGATATTATTCAGTTTGATATCTGTGACGAAGGCTGTCAAAACTTTAACCGAAGGTCAAGAATATATAGAGTACATGACTTGAGTAATTAAGAAAGATTTCATTCTCAATCCTCTCAGAAGAAACACGTAATTTCATCGTTTGAAATAATCACTGCTTACGAATATGGCAGCATCAGCAGAAGCTATCAATTTAAAGAATCACTCGTTTCTATCACGAAGACATAATTTTATTGATAACACAAGTCGTGCTAGTTTCGTAACTCAGCTGCGGAGGAGATTAAGAGGCTGGATTATTTCTGCGGTAATTTTTTTAATTCGTTTAGTGGGGGGGTGAAGTCCAACTGGGTCCACTCGGCACAGCGGCCATTGATTGGCCTATTGTAGCCTGCCCCGGGTGATTATGATGATGGAGAATTTGGTGGGATGAAGATTGGCAGGGGAAACCGAAGTACTCGGAGAAATTCCGCCCCAGCGCCACTTTGTCCACCACAAATCCCAATTGACCAGACCCCGGAATCGAACCCGGGGTTGGGAAGCCAGCGACTAACCGCTTGAGCTATGGCGCGGCCATTTCTGCGGTAACAATTGTCACTTATATTTTGAACGTATGAAATTGTAATTCTGACCAATGAATCGACTACCCAGCCTCTGTTTCCGTTTATCAAATATTTATTAAAGGCGTTTTCAACCAGTCCCAGTCATATTTTAGAAACAAATGCGTATAAAGCCATTCAGGTGTAAGTAATATTGAGAAAAATCCTGAAGAAGTTACCTTGATAAAGCGCGGTAAGGGTGTATACCAGTGAAGCAAACATGTATCCCAAATGCCTTTTCTTGATATTTCTCACATATCGCGGCCTTGATATTCACTTACTGTAGCAAAAGTATGAGCCTATTGTTATAAAACTAAAGGCACTAAAAATACGAAAACTAATTTCCATTGTGCTTTCTTAAACATGCACCACATCGAAGAATGTTTGAAATAAGGTTTCTTATTGTTACTCAGATCTATATCTTAAGTCATATACCATATTTTGTGTGAGCCGGGACAGCGTAGTCGGTATAGCGACTGGCTATGTGATGGACGACCGAGGGGTCGGAGTTCCAGTCCCGGTAGGGTCAAGCATTTTCTCTTCTCCACGTCGTCCAGACCGGCTTTGGGGGCCACCCAGTCTCCTATCCAATGGGTACCGGGGGGTAAAGCGGCCGGAGCGTGAAGCTAACCACTCACTTCCAACTAGTACTGAGGTCAGGAAAATGTGGATCTATATATCCATTCCCTTATGGCGTAATGTTTAATTAGTTAAGCACAGGGATAAGTATACCTTTACCTTTTACCATATTTTGTGCAACAGTATTTGTTTTGTAAAGAAATCAATGAAATCCGTTTTAAATTTTTAAGAAGGATAAGAAGAAAGCATGTCACAAAAAGAAGAAATGTGAAAAGTAATTCACTGTTTTAACGGAGAAGGTAGGGAAGGAGATGAGGGCATGAAAAGGGCGCCGGTAAGTAAGACCAGGGTCAGGGATGAAGATAAGAAACAACATTATTTCCTGTTTTATTTCAACGGGCTCTTCTGATATTAGCGAACAGTGAATTTGAGTGGATTATATATAAATTGAGGTCAGGAACAATTTTACGGCTTGTTAATAATGTTCACTCTATAATGCGTTTGGTTCCGTGTCTTATACTAATTGTTACAGGCGGAGCTGTGTTTATCTACACGTATTTGTACGGAAGACAACAGCATTGTAGGGGAACACACGGCACTGAGTAGAACGCTAGTGTAACAAAAACGCAGAAAAAGAGCCAACCACATATAAACGTAAGAAAACACAATTTACGAGTTCATGCCGTGGAAAATTACGCTCCATTGGTCTTACACAACTATTCCTTTATTATAGGAATACATTACTTAAGCCACAAGGACACCACTGCAAGCAAAAAGGGTTAAATCCGGTAATTGTAATATATGAAAGAAAAACGATACACAAATTCATCAGTTGATCTCAAAGCGAACTTGAATATTATATGAAACTGAATCATCTTTAGGACATGCGAAATTAATTACGTTAAATTTGTCTGTCGTAGATGGGTGTTACTATTGCTACAGATTCACAAGTTATTAATAATACACGATATCTCATTCCCTTTGTGTTGAGGAGAATATTTGGACCGAAGAAGGATGAAGTGACAGGAGGTTGGAGAAAACTGCATAATGAGGAGCTTCATAACTTGTACGCTTCTCCAAGTATAATTAGAATGATCAAGTCAAGGATGATGAGGTGGGCAGGGTATGTAGCACGAATGGGGGAGACGAGGAATACGTATAGGATATTGGTGGGAAGGCCAGAAGGAAAGAGACCACAGGGAAGACCAAGGCGTAGGTGGGTGGACAATATTAGAATGGATAGAGATATAGGATGGGATGGTATGGATTTGATAGATCTGGCTCAGGATAGAGACCAGTGGATGGCTCTTGTGAACACGGTAATGAACCTTCGGGTTCCATAAGATGCTGGGAAATTCTTGACTATTTGCAGAATTGGCGGCTCCTCCAGAAGGGCTCAGCTCCATGAATAAGTAAGTAAGTATCTCATTCCCTTTACTATTGAACTTGATTTTATTACACATTAATGTTTTTCTTCCTTTTATTATCAACTGGAGTCAGCATTATGGCTGGCAAACTGGTAGTGCCAAGTAAAGGGGACATACGACAATCGATTCCTGCGACCGAAAGTCCCACTCTTCACATCGCCTCTCCTAATCAGGGTTTGGGAATTAATGAATTAAAGTAAATTAATTAATCTTTGGACACCAAAGATATATAGTATCATTTACTTAACTGAGGACAGTTAAATGAGCATAATCGAACGGGATGGCTCGGTGGGTGTATGACAGGCTACGGGCTGGACGCCCGACGTCCGCTTCCCAGCATGGACAAAGACTCTTTCTTCTCCACACCGGCTAGAGAGGCTCTGGGACCCACACAGCCTCCTATGGAATGGATATCGGGGGCTTTCTCCTCGAGGGTAAAGCGGCTGGGACGTGAAGCTCACCACTCACCTCCACCTAGTGCCGAGGTCTGGAATACGGCAGCTATACTTCCGGTAGGTAGGTCGAAGCAACACTGGACATATCCTGTATATGGTTATGAAATATTATACGTTAATAGTTCTAAGAAAATTATGTAAATTTCCTTCCGATTGTTTCTCCACAAAGTAGACCATCAAAAGACCTAAATACACTTTCTGACATGACGTAATTTACCACTGCAGACAAGCACGTGGAATTTGGTGCGGATATAAGTCGACAGATTTTCCTGGTGTGTACGGTGATTGAAATAGGACTGTTATCAAATACTAAGATTTCTTGTGATTGATATTACCGGCATGTGGTTCAGTCATGAAATAGAAAGCAGCAGGTGCCTTAATTTTTTCTCCTCGTCATGATCCTGTAACCTTGAAAAGGACACAACGAATGTTATGTTATTTTGTATACGTACTGTCTGAACTGCTCGAAGAGGTCCTGAATGCGAGTGCTTGTACGAAAGACAGGTTGACGGAGGTTAAGATAAACTTCTTTCAAACTTAACTTCGCAAAAACATACAATGCAATCCGATTAGTAGATAATTTATACTATTTTTGGTACAAGTAGTCTACGCTACAAGGCGCGAATAAAAGCGCAACTCAAAATTTAGATATTTTAAGTGTGACTGGACGTTAAATAATTTGCAATAACTTATTGTGACGTATATACCCATTGTTAGGCAACAACTCGGGAAACACATTCCCGCCAAGCGTAAGCGCGCGACAGCAGGTCGTCTATTGCTAGGCAACGGCGCACTAAACACGCCTCGTCAACAATACATCCTGTTTTCCGTGGTGTCCGTGCCGAGAGGTTATAAATAGACACTCAGAAGACGCGACTAAGGAGATGATCCGTAAGTGTGTGTGTGTCTTTCTTTTTTTTCTCTCTCTCTCTCTCTCTCTCTCTCTCGTCTCAATTCTGAGACAGTAAAATATGGTCGCGAGTCCCAAGGGACTCGGACCCGAGAAAGACTGCGCTGGCAAGAGCCAGCAGCATATAAAANCGGCAGAGAGGACGCCCCACAAAAGCAAGACCGTAAATGTCAAACAGTAATAAATATCTGGCCATGAGCCCCAGATGGGGCTCGACACCAAGACGTACTGACTGACTGACCGTCAGTCGCAATGTGACTTCGACGCAACTAAGTGAGACCGACTGAGTGGAAGTTTACAGAGTCAGTCAGTCTAGGACAGATGCCCGTGTGGAGGTGGGGTCGAATACCTCCACCGTGACCCTACGAGTTGTAAGAGGCGACGAAAAGGGAAGTCTCAAATCTGAGACAGTAAAATATGGTCGCGAGTCCCAAGGGACTCGGACCCGAGAAAGACTGCGCTGGCAAGAGCCAGCAGCATATAAAAGACAGACCCGTCCTCTCGTCAGAGAGGGCGCCCCACAAAAACAAGACCGTAAATGCCAAACAGTAACAAATATCTGGTCATGAGCCCCACCCGGGGCTCGACACCAAGACAGACAGACAGACTGACCGTCAGTCGCAATGTGACTTTGACTTTGACGCGACTAAGTAGAGGACAGTAGTCGAGTCGAGAATAGATTCGAGTTTGAAGCACCAGCCTGCCGGGGTATGAGCTTAGGAGTAGAGGAATTGAATTCAATTGAGTCTTCGGAATTGGCAACTGCAGAATAATGACAAGAAAGGAACTAGACTATGAGAATAAAACTTCATGTGTGATTTGAAGTGACAGCGAGACTGTGATAAATCCGTTGCTAGGATACGACTAGTGAAGACTGAGATCCCTAGTGCGTAACTGTGAACTGGACAGCGTGTAGAATAGCGACAGCGCTGTATTGCCTGTAGACCCGAACTGTGTGAATGTTAAGGTGCAATAAATCCAATCCGAAACCTGGTCTATCGTCACCCCTACAAGTGACTATACAATAAACTAAAAAATAAATTATAAGCTTTAGCAGAAGTGAGTAGGGACTGTTTGGTCACTAAATATTGCTGACTAGGCGCTGGTTGACCTGTGTTCCATTCCCGGCAGGGGACGGCATTTTCCTCTTCAGTCACGCTCCAACACGGCCTATCAATCCTTCTATTTTGTGAGTATCGGAGCGAAATCGGTTGGAACGTGAAGGTGATCATTCAAGCTTATGTACTGCTTAGGTTAAGAAGGTTACATCCACTTCCCCCTGCATGTCTTCCTTTCGGTGCTTAGGCATTGCGGAAGCTCCAATTTTATACTTTCAATATATTATTAAAATGCCGGGCCGAAAAGGGGTCAACTAACACAAGAACATTAAATAGTTCATTTCCATGCTATCAATATATGAGAAGAATGTCGTCTTCTGGGATGTGGCACCGTGAACCGACGTTTCGGAGGAACGTATCGCCTCCATTTGCATGCTAGAAAAATCCGCGAGCGAAGAACCAGCATGAACAGGTGGCTGAAGATGGAAGCGATCGAAACATCGGTTCACACAAGATCACACGGCGCCACATTCTTCATAGCCACGGCCGTGAAGACCTCAAATCTTACATGATATAGGACTTCTGCTACATTCTGCTCTTATCAGACACTTCCCTCAGCTAACACCGACTATACATAACTTCAGCCCCTGAAGCAGATTTCTTATTCCAAGTTAGTCATTTCTCTGCACTGGCCTTGATGCTGAATCATTAGTTGATAAATAAGACAGACTGAGATTAACAACGTAAGTAATATCACTTTAGGCTACTCGGATATTTTCAATATAGCATGAAGGAGCTAATGACTTAATTGCTGGATGGAATGAAGTTCCTTTTCATAAGAACCGTAAATATCCTTGAGATACGAAGCAAATAGTACCTTCAGATGCCCTCTGGGAAACATCTCTAGAGACAGCTTCAACTAATCGTTAATAAACGGAACCTGAGAATTGTGCTACTTACGTGACCCATGGATGACGCTGGGACGGGACACATTTAGGTAGTACGTGCCTTCCGTTAGATTTCATGCTGAAATTAAATGAAATGTGAGTTATTTAAAGAAACAAACACTGAACAGAACTAAAAAAGACAATCATCATATACACCTCCATTTTAAGAGCTAAACTTAGGTAGGAATTAAATTATATTCGTGCAGAAATTATTTAGCCTGTACCAGAATATTCTTTTTAATAAACTCAGTTGTTAAACTTAGGAACAAGCCATAATCCGCTACACTTATGACCACTCACACCGGTCAACTGGTCAACCAGCCTCCTAAAGTAACTGATATGTATTCAGTTATTACGCAACCAGAAGCTCCTTCACGGAGTTAAGATAAGACTGCCACAGAAATAACCCAAATTATATCGAGACAGTATGTACTTGTACATCCCGCCATAATGGACGGGAAAGTTAAATATGGTAGAGAATAAACTGATTGCGTGTTTCGATTTTCCTATTAAGAAGCTGATACATCAGAGCAGTCCCTGAGGTAGGGATATAATTCAAATATGAAGATGGTGAAACATCTGCTATTCGTATTTTGTTTCCTTAACATAGTTTTCACTGAACCAAGGAATCTACCATGAATTAAATGAGGGAGTTCGGTTAGAGGATTTTGTAGTTTGTAGGCTTAATTTACACCATAGAAGTGGTTTTCATATTGTAACGTGAACATTTCTGAGTGTTTAATTCATCATAAACTCAGATTCGAATAGAGGCCCCAATGTAAATGTCTCTCTGTACAATTCGTGTTCTGTACTTCGAAGCTTCTCATTCGTCAGGTGACGCTCGCCGAATAACTAAAATCATATCGACGGCATTGCTTCCCTTGTTTTACTAAGGACTCGGTCAGTCAAGAAATCGCCCTATATTATGGAACCTGAATAACCTTTATCGTGATTACAAGACACTGTACAGGCCTGAGACCACGAGTGATTCAGTATGAGAATGTTAGACATTGTGCTCTGCCTGAAGCAAATCTGATACATACAGCGTTTCGGAACACGACTGTATTCCCTTCTTCAGGCGACACGTTGACATTTCTCTGGTATATTTGTTATTACTCTTTACTTCAGTACAAATGGTGTTGGACAATGTCAAACATGCGTGTTTTGAATCCCTGTCACGCATCTTGAGAGAACTTGTGTCCATAAATGACGGGAAATTGCCCAACCAACTGCGCAACAATTACCTCCTTAAGGAAGGTTCTGCAGCACTGAGTACTAATTGACAAGCAAGGAAGCAGCGACGGTGATGCTATCTCAGTTTGGAACAGAGCACCAACAGTAGAGAGCCAACTACATTGGAGTCTCAATTCGAATTTATATTTCAATTTAATTTAAAAATCAACAGTATTTAAAGCGAGGGTGTCGACACTACTTCTATGGTCTGTCAGACCTACGCGTTACAAAATGGCCTAACATAATTCAGCGATCGAATCCGTGGTTGAATGGGAACGTGGATCAGGAAAGGAAATGTAACCGTTCTTTTGACATCTTCATATCTGAGGCTCGAAACCAGGTCTTCTTAAACATTAGGTTAGACAACCAGTGGCCTAAAGTAGGAAGAAGGGCCAACTCCATAAAGGCCGTGTAAATAAAACATACCTCAGACAATATGCAATAAATAAAATAATAGTGTTCAAAAAGGGACGCCACTGGTTCACGACCTGGGCCAGATGGTGTGTTTGAAAATCACACCCTTTTTCTTTAAGAGCTATTCTATATTTTCCCATCCACCCCTAGGTTTCACAAGTGGGCTCTTCTTTTCTGGATTTCCAATTATAATTTTGTATGCGTTTCTCATCTCTCCCATATGCTTCGCCAATCCCACCCAAGGGTCTCAGAAACTGCTGCACACTAAGTTTGGTCAAGTAATGCATTTTACTGTTATAGTAATCCATAATGTTGGTATAGGTAAATTAATTCCTCTATGTGAGATTAATTAATATATAAGAGTCACGCATTATCTAATAACTTTGAAATTTCTCAAAATTATGTTAGCTGTTCAATCGCTCTTTCTTCGGGGTATGGTCCTTTCTGTGTTTGAACAAATTAATTAACCTCACATCAGATTTTCGTTAACGACAAATTAACAGGTAAATTATCTTATTCATTTTTACTTCTGAATACACTCCAATGTATAACCACAGTCTTAAATGCAACACTTACTGTCTTCAGTCACATATCTTATTACAACATGTTTACATTGTTGTAGTAATTGTGGTACACATCCTGCATACCGGATCTTCCCTTCCTACATTATTGTTGCTGGTTCACCTTGTCCTGAATACGCTGTTATAATATTCATAATAAAATTCACTGTTTCGAGCAATGGTCCCATGCCCAAACCACAATATCTAGGACAACACATGGTGGATTAATCTCAACTGCTTCTTCAAAATATCCCCGGTTACTATCCGTATACAGAGGCAGGATCCAATTATCATACCATGCCGTAAAGATAAGGAACCCCCTTAACATGTATGTGGCTGCGCCATTTAGAAATTGATCTATAATAGGTTATAAAAACGAGAGATACGCCATTCTTGTTTATAAAAGGTACAACGGAGAATGACGATATTTTTTCATTTTATATTTACGTAGATGGAAAATCTTTTCCCAAACGAAAATAACTTACAATGCTTTGGGCGTGTCCAGAGATGACTGAGCTAATGTTTGAAGACCCTCACACCGTCACTAAAGGCTATCAAGGTTAACTGACTGCAAAAGAACCATTTTAACACAAAATACTTTCGAACAAAATTAGCTAATCTGTTTTGCATTACTCTTGTATCAGCTGCAACGTATTGTAAAGCACTGTGTTACATTTCCACGTACAGAAGCGTTGAATGCGATATCCTGTTCACGTTACAAGTGTGGCCCCAGACGAATAGAAAAGGCAAAACGGGTGGAGAGATGTACTGTAATGGGTACACACATGTTACAAACATGATCGTTACTGTGAAGAAAGTCGTCTTTTGGGTTTTGGCGCCGTGTATTCTTCGTTTTGGCTGACGTTTCGGAGGAACGTCAGCCAAAACGAAGAATACACGGCGCCAAAACCCAGAAGACGACTTCCTTCATAGTCATCGCCGTGAAAACCTCAAAACTTACAATATACACAATATTTCAACTGTAAAACTGAAGGGTAGAAAGCACTTGTTAGGTATAGCTGCAGATTTGAGATATTAGCATGGACATTACACAGACTGCTGTAAGAATATGGACTGCGTTCTTCAAATATAATGAACTACAAGAGTTTCACTTAATATCAGGCCATGAAATTTATAGCCAGTTCAGCTTATTATTAAAGCGGACTTTAAGAGGACCGGCGGAAGGCTATGGATTAGATTAATCTAACATAACATGTCACAAAAGTTCCATGAAATGTAAGGACATAAAATTTATTGCCAATTCAGCTCTGAGGAAACACGCCGCCAAAACCCCTTCTCGTATCCGTTATGTTTCATCCTCTAAATTTCTAGCCAAACAAGATTTTCTTGCTCTTAAGGAGGATGGCTCATCCCGGATTTCAGCCATATACCGGCTCAGTATCTTGCCAATCCTCGTCACTTTCTGTTTACAATACTTCCCCGTTCGCTTCAACGCTGTTTAATTCTGTATAATCTCTGCACTAGAGTATTGTGAAGAAAACAGTCTTCTGGGATGTGGCGCCGTGTAGATATTGTGTTAACCGACGTTTCGGAGTAACGTATCGCCTCCATCTTCAGGGTAGAATAAAAAAGAAAATCCGGGAGCAAGGAACCAGTGTGAGCAGGTGCTAACAAACTAATGTCGAGTCGACTACCCTGAAGATGGAGGAGATACGTTTTTCCGAAACGTCGGTTAACACAATATCTACACGGCACCATATCCCAGAAGACTGCTTTCCTCACAATCACCGCCGTGAAAACCTCAAATCTTACATACTCCAAGTATTATTCAAGACCAAGAACTGTACGGGCGTGGATCGTGAAAATACACCTCAGCATCTCGCCAATGAGCGCTTTTGTTGCTACAATGCTGTACATCCAGGTCTCACTAAGTACTACAGTAGCAGAATCCTTGAAGGTGTGAAATATCAGTGAACGTCTCTGCCAACTTTTACAAATGTGGATACGCATAAACACACTCCTTCGTCATTAAGATTAACACACCGAACATCCCAGATGAGTAAATAATGCTCCTGAATTGTATCAGATTCCGAAACTTGCACGAAGTCTTGGTTTTCTGACTTCGGTTTCTGAGTGTCCCTTAGTTCCTCCAGGCAAATTCTTCAGTAGTATTCTATTCAATTACAGTTTCCCTCCACATATTTTCACGGTCATAATCTTCCTAAGAATCTACAATAAATACAGTTAAAAACGTCGTTAAACGATCTAAAAATAATGAAGATCGGCTTATCGCAAGTGTCTTATGTTTATAAAGCGAAATTACTATTCGCAGAAATGGCTCTCATTTGCATTAAGGAGACTCGCAAGCAACTTTATTTTTTCTAATTTAACCACAAACTATTTCGTTGCAATCTATATACTTGCCTTAAAATATCTTGTCAAGTCATGCTATTTCGGCATATTAACATTTCGTTTACGTATCATGCAAATTAAATTGCGGAACACTAAAGAAAGCAATAGGTCTCCCGCCATTTCTACTGGCATACAATGGCTGTTTTCATTCATTTAGTCCTCGCCTCTTCGCCATACTTTTGTCAGCAACACAGTTTGTAGGAACAATTCAAGAAAAATTCACAAGTATGTAGAAAGCAAAGTTGTCGCTCAAGCAGTTAGTCGCTGGCTTCCCACCGCGGCGGCCCGGGTTTGGTCCCGGGTCTGTTCAAGTGGGATTTGTGGTGGACAAAGCGCGGCTGGGGCGGGTTTTCTCCAAGTACTTCGGTTTTCCTTATCAATCTTCATTCCACCTAATTCTCCATCATAATCACCTGGGGCAGGCTACAATAAACCAATCAGTTGGACTCCACCCCCCACTAAGCGAGCAAAAAAAAAAAAAAGAAGGAGCAAAGTTGTCCCGATGCTCAATTAAGCATCTGCCACGAAGAGATATTCAAGGGAAGACAATGCTCCATTTAAATGCTCTTAATCCTGGTACTAGACGGAGACGTTCAGCTTCACGCTTCGGCAACCAAATGCAAGGCTAGTGGGCAAGTCCCGTGGCCGATCTGGACAGGGCGACGGAACCTTGCTGAAAATCGAACCCCTGTCATCCAGTTCGTGGCCGGTCAGTATGTGACTCAGCAGTGCCGGCACATGCCAAATACTACGTCGTGCCCTTTCGAAAGATCAGTATCGCTGTGTCCTCCGACACTTCTCTCGGGTTCCAATAACCAAACCCATGGCGAGGGGAAGGAAAAAAACTGCGCAGTTGAAAATTTCAGTAATCGGAAACTGGAAATGAACAAGGGAAACCATGGCGACTGTTCGCAGTGATTCATGCTGATAGTCCTGACTGAAGCGATCGTCTTTCCTTGAGCACCTGTCCGAAGTTGCTGAGATAGACTCTTCAAGTAATCCATGATTACTCCCACCAGAAGCATTCCCATTCAGAAATCACAGAGCTTCAGTAGCCGATGCAGCATCGTATAACAGACACAATACAAATAATGCACTAATTGCAGTTAATACATTATCTCCACTATTAAAATTTAAAGCAAAATAATTGTATGGTTATTTGTAGTCTATTTTCCTTGTTCTGAAAAAATAAAAGCAGTCTTCAGAGATAACGGTTGTTCTATGTGAGTGTGTGTTTACATATCTGTATTTGTAGCGCCAGTTAACAATTTTTGAACATCTAAACTTAACACATAAAATTCTGTATGTATATCATGCCACCTGTGGTCACCTCAACGGCGTACTTCACTAATTCCAAAACTGTTACTTCACAAATTGTTGAGGCAATAACTTTAATATTACTTGAATGTCCTAACCGACTGTCACAAAAAGTCGTGTGTATATGATGTAACTTGGGGCCATCTCAAGGCATATGTCATAAATCTCTTCCATCAGCCAGCAACACTGAAACTGTAGCCTCTCAAATTGTTCAGGTAAAGACCTTGGTAATGCTTGAATGCTTAGATCAATCTCATGAGATTTATTTATTTATTCAATTAATAACATATTGTAGCGTGTAGACTGACTGCTTCTCGTCGAAACTGGGCTTTTATAACCTTGGCCGCTGTTAGGCAACGAACCCTTTGTTATAACCATGGAGACTCCTCTTAGAACTACAATGGAGCAATTGTTGTCTCCTCTGTAACGGTCTATTCTAGCGTTTCCATAGCAGTGACTCTTCTGGATTGCAAACACGTTACAATATTTATAATCTACTCTCGATAATATGGAGTAATAAGTAAATTTAAGCAAATGGAAAAACTACCACATTATCACTTTTCCTGGATAGTCGCTTTCCAAAAACAGAGATACCATGTATGCGACCAGAAGACAAGGAAGAAGACGTAAGAAGTTGCTGGATGACCTTGGGGACAGAAGAGGATATTTTAATTGAAGGAGAAAGCTTGAGATCGCATTAAGTGGAGGAACTGTTTTGGAAGAGACTGTGGACCTGTCGTCTGACAGATTACTGATGAATGAATGAATGAATGAATGAATGAATGAATGAATGAATGAAGTAAATTTGATCTAAGTACGTGTCTTGAGTAGAGAAGTCTTCCACTGACGATACCCTGAGAGGCCCTGTAGAGGAATGGTGATGGTTTTAATCTTCGTCATCTGCGTGTTGTAGTAGGCCAGACGGCCAATGTCTCCTTAATCTTCTTGCGTTTGGTCGGTTGCTGATTTCTGCAAATAGTTTGTTACTGTGTCCGAGTATGCTTTGATGGTAGAGTGTTGACAATCTATGTATTTCTTCTATGACAAATGGGATTTGCAGATCATTGTGGATAGTAAAGTTGGAGACATACCACTTAATGAGCGCAAGAATTTGGATTGAAGTCTTTTGAATTATGGTTGTGTTTGATGGTTTTGTACAGCCCCATAGTTGTGTGCCACGTGTCCATATAGATTTTATTATGCACTTATATAGGAGAAGTCTGTATCATGAGATGTGGTACGCATATGACGCCTACTCAGCCCATCTCAACGGCGAACTTAAAAAAATTCCTCTCATTAATAAATAATACCAACACTGAAACCTCTCAACCTGTATTTTTTCAGANACTTAAAAAAATTCCTCTCATTAATAAATAATACCAACACTGAAACCTGTATTTTTTCACCGACTTCATTACCAATACCTACCATAACTGTTTCTGCTTTTCGCATCATATGCTTAAATTGCAGTGGAAAGTAAGTGAGCGTTTAGCTCTTCCCAGAACTTCTTATTTACTTAGTGCTTAACTACTTCATTCTGGGGTCATGTAACGACGCTATTTAAAATTAATATGTCGTCTAACTTGAATACTGGAATAACTGTATGAAGGATGAAGTGGGATACATGTGGAAAAGTTATTTTTTCACGTTGTATTACATCATCACTTACAAGGAAGAACCTCCATCTAGTGTCGAGTTCAAGAATGGTGGAGGTATACCTTCACTCCCCCATATGTCTTCATGGCAAAAACAAACTAAACAAACTCCGTGGCCTGTAGTCCGCAAGCGAACGAACCGACCGAGCGACCATCGCTTGTCGGCGAAGTTAGTGCCAACTTTTGCGGATAGAGGGTGCCACGTGGTCAGCGCAACGGTTCCCCACGACCGTTAATCTCGGGTTTCTAGACCGGAGCCGCTATTTTCTTGAAACAGCTCCTCAATTATCCTCACGAGGCTGAGTGGACCCCGTTCCAGACACACTACTTCTCAGAAAATCTGTTAGCGTCGGGAATCGAACCCGGGACCTCTGATCTGTAGCCAGGAACTCTTACCACTAGGCCACAGAGGCGGTCTTGTCTTCATGGCATAGTTCTTTAATTAATTAATCACATGTATAACTTTACCTTTACCTTACATAGAAGAACTGAGGAAAATAATGGAAGACCTTTGTCAGAGCGATATCCGGTCCGAGGTTCTCAGACTGGACATCCTGAGAACGAAGCAGGGTACTAACCACTGGACCGAGACACTCGAGATATTTCCTTTTTTTCCAGTCTACTATCTAAATTAAAAAATAAAAATCTGAAGGTCAGGCAGACAATCCATTTTCCAATTCAAAGGTCCTTTAAATGAAAACCCTAATACACAATTTGGTTCAACTACTCCTTATCGAAAACATGAAACAAAATACAATTGTGCCACATACTACCTTTAAGGAGTATTATTCCGGGAAGAGTGAAGGAAAGCTTCCATATTGGAATTGTAAAAACTGCAGATAAATAAATCTGTTAAGCTAAAACAGCCCCAAAACGACATTTGTGTTTAATATACAAGTTCCTTAAACTGCTGCTCCTACATGTAACTTTAAACTGACTTGAAATTCACACAGCATTAAGAGGAGTTCTATGTTACATGCAAGTACTCTAAAGTCTCAACATTACAGTTGATTAAGTAGAACTGAAGTTCGTATGGTATGAAGGTACATTGAGAGTGTGAAGACATGGAGAAAATGTTTTTCTTGAGTCTAAGAATCGTGCCATAAAAACGGAGAAGGAGGAGGTGACCGGCCTAATCTGAACTAGATGAAAGAAAGTGAACATGTTCATGCTCAGACTAATATTACCAAATGAAGGAGACCCGTGTTCGATTACCACGTCAAGTGAAGTTTGGTAAACGGCAGACCCAGTCCAGAAGTATGGCGAATTAGAATTTATATCGAAACACTGTTGTCTGGCCCTAGATTGTGGATGGTTGAGGTCTAAATATTCGGAAGGCTGTTCAGACCCAGTAAGTTTGGGACTGAGTAAGAGGACAAACAACAAACATCATTTTTATATAAGTTCTAGCACAACTGTCCCCATAGAACAGCACTTTAGAAGTGGAGATTTTTCAACGATCAATATATTCGTTAGGTTTTGCCGAATCAGATAATGCAGTTCTATATTCATACTGTCCCACCACTGGTCCCCGTTCTGAGTCACGTGTCATCCTCATCAGATGTATTCAAATGGCGCCAACCTATTAATGACTACGCTCCCCAGATTTTCTCCACTTCAGGGTTTCCGACTAAATGTTTGTTAAGCATTTGCCAATTTTCTTCTAGTAAAAGTAAAGTAAAGCTATCCCTGTACCAGGCCGTGAAGGCCCATAGGGTTGTGAAACGTTGAGGGTCCCACATTATCTAGACAATCGGCTCAAAGATGGCGGTAAGGTTGTCAGCCTTACGCGCCGGCCACGCTTTACTCCCCAGGAAGATTCCTTGTATTTATTTCTGTTAAAGGCTGAGTCGAACCCAGGGTCATAGTGCGGCTGGAAGAATTAGGTCAGTTAAAAAAATCAATGACCTCATCGGGACTTGAACCCGTGACCTTCCGGCTTGTAGCATAGCCCCAACCTCCTATTATTTCTTCCCTCTTTGAGAATGCCAAGGACCCTGAGAGCTATACCAGCGGTAGGGTAGCTACCGGCAGGGCCTCCTTTGCTGGACAGGTCAAAGGGTAGGCATCAGACGAAGAGAGACACCAAAAACCAAAAACCAAAAACTGATGCCGGAAGCAGCGTCATCAGTAGCGACTTGAAGCACAGAGTAAATGATGCTCGAGATGGTCCTAGTTCATATAGCAACAGGCGTGACCAGAGTGGTTTGAACGGCTGTTGTACTGCGATGTGGAAAGCAAATGGAAAAACTACCACATTATCACTTTTCCTGGATAGTCTCTTTCCAAAAACATAGATACCATGTATGCGAGATGTTTCCGCTGGAGACAAAACAAACCGGAGGGGCGGATAGAAGTGTCCAGAAGACGAGGAAGAAGACTGAAGATGTTGGATGACCTTGGGGACAGAAGAGGATATTTTAATTGAAGGAGAAAGTTTGAGATTGCATTAAGTGGAGGAACTGTTTTGGAAGAGACTGTGGACCTGTCGTCTGACAGATTACTGAGGAATGAATGAATATCCTAATATTGTTTTCGGCAACCTGCTTTCCAGCATCCTGAATCTATGTATATTCTTCCTTTAATCCTAAACACCAACGTTTCTTCCCATAAGAACCAGCTAAGACCATAAAAAGGTAAAGCTATCCTTGTAACGGGACTAGAGGCTTCCACATTCTCTCAAGACAATCGACTCACGGATGGCGGTGAGGTTGTCAGCCTTGCGCGCCAGCCTCCCTTTACCTCCCAGGAAGATCCCAGCTAATACGCAAGATTTATTTATTCTGATTTTTTGGTTTGCAACTATTAGGCGGGAACATAAAAGATTTCTGAACTGGACGGCAGTAAGCATTTTCCAAATTTAATTATTAACTTTTCCTTTAATATCTTTTGATTGTTACCGTCGTTCCCAAACTTTGCCACTTTTCCGAAGATTACAACTGCTGTTAGCGGAAGCGGCTACTTAGTTTTACCTTGAGTTTGCTTCTGGATCAGTCTCCTCGCTATCGTCTGATAAAACTGCGGCAATCTTCTTTACGTTTATTTTTCTTTCGCCCAATAAAGTGTTATCATAGGCACAGATCATGGATATAAAAATTGTGTGCCATAAGCTTTCTTGGTGTCTATAAATAGCGATTCATTCATTATAATCCCACATTTTATCCAGAATCTGACGAATGCAGAATACCTTATCAGTAGTTGATTTACTGCGTTGAAATCAACACAGATAAAATGTATTAACTCAAAGAGAATGAGATTGAGATCCCTTACAAAACGTGTAGATAGAAACAATACATTGGTTCCAAAACCTACACCGAATAAAAGGACACTTACGTTGAACAAGGGTTAGTTAGTTATTTAGAGAGGGTGGGTTTCCCCATGCACCGCGACCAGTTTGATCTATTGTGCTTCCCTCTATGATATTCTACCAGTCTCTTTACCCTACCGATAAATGGTGCGTACCATCAGTTCCGCCGAGCAAGCGAGTTCGGCCACTTGCTTAGCGGTGTCTATAATGCTTCCCCCATCTATCAGAGGTCTTAGAGACTATTGTTGGGCGGGAAACGTCCTGGAATTTGGCTCAGTGATCCCCTTTGGGGATATGAGGTTCTTTTACGTGCCGTAAAGTTACGACACGGGACACAGAGCTTAAAAGAAATTTTCCGCCCTTAAAAATTCGACGACCTCCGCCGGGTATTTGAACCCGTGTACCACGAGTCATGAGCTGGGAACGTTACCTCTAGACTACGGAGGCCGCTTGAACAAGGGTTAAGCGAGACAATAATATCATAGCGAGGCCTCGAATATACCCATTACAATATGTTATTTATTGTTTATTTAACAACGCTGTCAGCAGCTCTGATTGTGCACAGTCCAATCCTTGGGTGAATAATGAAATGGGAAGGGGAGGAGGGTTGAAACAAAGTATTTGTGGTACAGCATGAGCTACTAAACCGGCATTTGCATGGAATGCATGAGGAAGAAATTGAACATGCAGAGTACTGGTCTCCGGACCTAGATCTGATCCAAGATCTTTCGAGTAGGAAGTACGAGTTCTACTCGCTTGATAGGGAGGTTTGGTGTAATTATGTGAGCTATATTTAAATGGCGCAGAATAATTCACAATGACAGGACCTTATGGTCATTTGCGATGAACCGTCAGATCCACAATGAGGACTTGAGTAGCTGAATAATTATCATGAGATGAAGGAGAGTACCGCGTCGCGCGATTATGAGTGTCTGTGAAGGAAATGAATCATAAACTCTTTACGACATGCGCATAAGACGGTCAGAACTTCCTGCATGGAAAATGAGTATGATTACTGGCACGAATGTCTCTAGCTGCAAGTCTGTATTAGACCAATCTTGCACACTGCATGTTTTTGTTCCCTGCAGGCCATGTTCAGCAATTGTGGAAGGAAGTGAGTTATAACCGCTTTCTCAGTTACACTGTTGATTCAATTGGTCCTACAAAATCTCAGTAGATGATATAGAAAAAAAAAGTAAAGGTATCCCTGTAACAGGCCGTGGAGGCCCATAGCGTTGTGAGATGTTGAGGTTCCCACATTTTCTTGAAAATCGGCTCATAGATGGCGGTAAGGTTGTCAACCCTACGCGCCGGGTGCCCTTTACCACCACAGGAAGATTCTTGGTACTCATTTCTGTTAGAGGCTGAGTCGATCCTAGGGCCATTGTGCGGCTAGAATGATTAGGTCAATTGAAAAAACTCCAATGACCCCACTGGAATTTGAACCCGCGACCTTCCGGCTTATAGCATAGTGCCTCAACCAACTACGCTACCGCGTGCTCCCAGATGATACAGCAAGGTTAAATAAAATAATCTTATTGCACAAAAGTGTGAAATTCATTGTCTTGTGCTGGAAACGAGACTATTTGCACAAACTGACCAAGAAACTCTATAATTGTAGAACTGTAGGGTTCAACACAATTAGATATGGCCCTGAATAAGCTCCACTCAGCATCCAGTCGCACATCAAATTGCAGAACCAGAGGGTTCAACACAATTAGATATGGCCCTGAATAAGCTCCACTCAGCATCCAGTCGCACATCAAATTGCAGAACCATAGGGTTCAACACAATTAGATATGGCCCTGAGTAAGCTCCACTCTGCATCCAGTCGCACATCAAATTGCAGAACCAGAGGGTTCAACACAATTAGATATGGCCCTGAGTAAGCTCCACTCTGCATCCAGTCGCACATCAAATTGCAGAACCAGAGGGTTCAACACAATTAGATATGGCCCTGAGTAAACTCCACTCAGCATCCAGTCGCACAATCTGTTTTACTGAGATTCGTCTTCATGTTATGCGCACATTTTCTTAGGCTTCCAAGTGACTGCTTTTCGAGAATATTGTCCATCAAATTTCAGCACGCAATTCTTGTCTCCTCGTTAGATTTGTATATCGCATACGTTGCAATCATCTTGCTTTCACGACCCTAAAAACAGGCCTAATAGATAAACAGTAGAAATAACCAAATTCGTGTTTATAATTATTTACGAGCTTAATACTCATCAGACGCTTATTTTTTTTAGGTCCAAATATCTTGCATGTTCTACCGGAGAAAGAGGCCATACATTAAAAAGGAAAACTGGTGTGTAATTACCCGGCAGAAGACCAGGATCAGTGTTGTTTTCTCAACTCACGTTTACTATCTTCCAAAATACCCGGTGATCCGTTTCGTTATGGACACAAGTGAAAATGAAAACAAAGCAGTAAATTCTCGATCGCTCGTTTCTTGCAACTAGAAAAAAAAATCCGTGACCTGTAGTCCCCAAGTGAACTTAACCGACCGAGCGACCGCCGCTTGTCAGCGAACTCTGTGGTCTAGTGGTCAGAGTTCTTGGCTACAAATCCAGAGGTCCCGGATTTGATTCCCGGCGCTACCAGATTTTCTGAGAAGTAGTGGGTCTGGAACCGGGTCCACTCAGCCTCGTAATGATAATTGAGGAGCTATTTCAAGGAAATAGCGGCTCCGGTCTAGAAAACCGAAATTAACAGCCGTGGGGATCCGTTGCGCTGACCACGTGACACCCTCTATCCGCAAAAAGTTTCTTGCAACTCAGTAAATTAAAAGTGTGGGAGTTTGCTATGCGATGTTCACTGCGTGTGTGTGGCTTGAGATTCGTGGGAAATTTAAAAATAGCGGTGAGTGCTCAGCAGGAAAACTGTGTGTCCTGTGGTAAGGAAAATTTTACAGTGTAACAGTCCTGTAGCAGAGTTTCGCAGCCTTTAACAAGAGTAAAACGTCCCCATTTAAGATTATACAATGAAGTGGTCTGGCCCATTTCAAGATATGCGATACAAGACTAAATCACACGCAGGTGGACGCAGACATTGGCCGGAGCAGAAGCTGCTCTTCATATTGCGATGACGAGCCTGAGGCGACTGTTCAAGTGAGTGTAGTATCAGCGCACTGTCTGGTGGTACTTAGGAGAGTTCCCGTATCTTAAGCAGCGATATCAGGCATTATACGCGTACGAGGCCATCCAGCCCATTATGAACTTTATCATGTCCCCAAAGATACTCACGTTGAAGAACAAATTTCCCATTACTGAAGACTGCATGTGTAAAATATTAACTAAATCCGTGGCTTTAGTCCGCAAGCGAAATATATCGACCGAGAGACCGCCGCTTGTCGGCGAAGCTAGTGCCAACTTTAGAGAATAGGGGGTGTCGCGTGGTCTGCGCAACGAATCCCCACGGCCGTTAATTTCGATTTTCTAGATCGGAACCGCTATTTCCTTGAAACAACTCCTCAGTTATCCTCACGACGCTGAGTGGACCTCGTTCCCGACCTACTACAACTCAGAAAATCTGGTAGCATCGGGAATCGAACACGGGACCTCTGGATCTGTAGCCAGGAACTCTGACCACTAGACCACAGAGGCGGTCGTCAAATATTAAGCAATAAAAGTTAATATTTCACAGGGATTTATTTTATCCGCAATTAAACAGATCACCCTGTTTATTAGATAGGCCCTAATGTATATATAAGCAAGGAAGGTGGCTCAGGTGGTAACGCTGCCGACACGTATTGGGGAGGTGCACGTTCTGAATCTCGACCGAGACGCTGATTATCCTTACTTATCCTTACGTCAGTCGCTCCAGGTAAATACTGAGGTAACTTACATTAGGCCACTATCGCTTTCGTACAGATTCCTTTCAACTTATCCTTCGATATTACTCTTACTCACAGCATCGTTAAAGAAATTAGAAATAAAACCGAATGCAATGAAGAGAACTACCTGGAACGTAAAGCTATGTAATTTGTTTTAAGTTGTGTAAGATTTGAGGCTTTCACGGCGGTGACTATGAAGAAAGCAGTCTTCNCCAAATCCCAGAAAACTGCTTTCTTCATTGGTATAAGTTCATCGACGTACTGCCGTACCTTTTAGAGTGCTTGCCGCTTCTTCTTGCTGGGCTTATTCTTCGACACTGAAGATGGAGGCATTGCGTTTCTCCGAAACGTATGTATACTACCAAATTACACGGGGTTAAATCTCTAGTCGTGAGTCTCAAGGGGCTTGGTGCGAAGAAGAACAGATTGGAGGTAAACCGGTAGTCGTAAAATAACTCTGACTCTGAGAGTCAGTTGAGTGAAGTGGTTGGTGAGTGAGTCAGTCGAAAGTTGCTGTAGCTGAGGCCCCGGTTAGTTCGGGAACACAAGAGGAAGGGGAACGTCCGCTCTTGGCAGAAGACTGGTGAAGACACAGCAGGCTGAGAGGACTTAAGTGCATGCTCTAGTGAACTGTAAAGTGTGTGAATTAGTGAATCTGTTATAATTACTTGTAGTCACGGATATGTAACAGCTTAATTAATCCATTTTTCCCCTTGGCACTACAGCCCCAGTGGGCCTAGGCCTACCTCCATGAACTTCTCCGTTCACTAATTAATCCAATTACCAATCCAAAACCCGTCTACAGTCACTATGTTATGTGACAGTGCGTTATAATTAACATGTTTTTGTTCAGCAGTTCTAACTTCATGTTCCCTTGTGTTCAATTATCACTTCTATAGCGACTGTTACTTTACCTATCCATTGGTGGAGAACAATGGACGATTGAAATGGGCTTTTGTTATCTATGCGAGGCCATGAAATTTCATAGCCGTTAACAGACTGATACAATTCACAGAAAGCTTCGAAACTCTTGCTAGATGGCGAGGTTATGGAATTCCATCCTTTGTGTATTCAAGTACTGGGAGTTAATAGTAGGTACTAACAACTAACTCACCAACTAACTTACTAACTAACTGGGTGCATTCTGTGGTTTGAGCACGGGGTTTAGCAGACGAGAGTAGGGTGAGAGGCGAGTATCTGGCGTCTTGAAAAGAGATCCTTTGGCCAAGGGAGTGAACACAAAACAGAAAACAGAAAATCCGAGCCTTCAGTGAAGTGAAGGTTGGGCGCAGGGCTAACAACCGTTCTTCGTAAAAAAAACTGAATGTTCAGAAACTCAAAGAATTATGGCGGACATAACGAAGGAAGCGACCCTGGAAACTAAAAGGGCCAAAAGCCAGAGGAAGATGGCGGTGAATGAGTTCTGAATGTGAATAAAATAAAGTGACCTACATTAGTCTTCCAAAAAGATCATCTGTAAAATCAACGTTAAATTATATTTGCAGTAAGCAGCATTATTTCAGTGTGGGATACCTCTCCTCCCCCTCCTCCGCGTTCATCAAATCAAAAATGTTGAAACATGATGGTCATTCTTCTCCTACTGATAGCATATAAATAAGTTCAACCATGAGTAATTTGTACTTGTTTAATAAGTCGTTATGGGAATAAGTACAAATATCCACTTTCTTTCAAATGCTCACAGCTATATGTGAAAACCAGCAGGAATTACAACCAAAAATGATACAATCCGGAAGGTCGCGGGTTCAAGTCCCGATGAGGTCGTTGGATTTTTTTCAATTGACCTAATCCTTCCAGCCGCATTATGGCTCTGGGGTTGACTCAGCCTCTAACAGAAATGAGTACCAGGAATTAATTAAATAATTTTCCTGGGGAGTAAAGCGCGGCCGGCGCGTAAGACTGACAACCTTACCGCCATCTTTGAGCCGATTGTCTAAATAATGTGGGACCCTCAACTTCTCACAACCCTATGGGCCTTCACGGCCAGGTACAGGGACAACTTTACTTTTTTTTTTAATGATACAAGTTAGTCGCACATTTCTGTGCAGGATTTCAAATACATACAGACATATTCGAAATGCTTGAAAGTTGTTCAAATTTCTATACCGGCGGCTCGTGTCTTGGCTTGCTTTGAGATACTACTACCGTACAATGAACACCAGTCAGGTGACTTGGTACTCCTGCCCAGACTCGAGCCGGAATGATGGACAAGTCCAGCAGGTACGAGTACATAAATACGGTATGACAGACAGGAGCTATCCTTAATCTAATCTCGGAGTGATATGTAGGGCATCCTCTGTATAGGTTACTCTCTTTCGCTTTATTCTAGTGCATTTCGATTGTATTTATATCCTCAAAGTTTACTGGGCAGTCACAATATTCCTCTTCTTGTTCTACAGAATACGTTGTTTAGGGCCTGTAAAAAATTCAAAATTCCTTTCTTCAGCGTTTCTTTGGTGTCTTTTCCTTTGTCGTGTAAATTTATAATTCCCCGTTTCCTGGAATCCATCCACTACATCTGCGCTTTTCCTTAACTGGTTACGTAAAAGCGTGCACTTTCCATTCTGTCGCAATGCAGCTCATAGAGCAGCACAAACGTGTCCCTCTCCCACAGACATGTACCCACACATTCAAAACGTATTTCAGAAAGATTTAATGCTGCAGACTAACCGACACTTCTATTCCCTCCTGTTCGGAATCGTATATCGAGTTGTCTATGTCTGTCTGCTTTAGTATACTTCAGTTCTTAACATTGTATTGCGAGAACTGATCAACATTCGTAAAACTGCATGAATGAATGAACGAATGAATGAATGTATGAATGGCGTAAGGGTAGGCCACAATAATCCAGCCCTTGCACGGCAACCATCAGTGATCTATTGTGTTTCACATTTTGATTAACCTTTTATCAATCCTACACTTGGAATGAAATGTATGACTTTATTTATGGGATCGTCATAACAGTCACTTGGTTACATAAAGTACTGGCCCATGTGGCGAAATTCTAAATAAATTATAACCTCACAATCACATAAGATATGTGTAGCTGATTCATCTTATACCAGGCACATTTGCAAGTGGAATCATCTGTCAATCCCAGTTTGAAAAGGTGTCCTTTCAGGCGACAGTGTCCTGTAAATAGTCCTACCACCGGTCTTAATTGGCCTCTGTTTAACTTCAACACATCCTTCGTTCTAGCAGAGGACCCTAGTATAAGTCCCTTTCCCTGTTTAAGCCCAGTTGTATGTGTGCGCGCGCGCGCGTGCGTGCGCAAGCTAGTTCAAGTCCTATAAACGGATGTTCAGACCCTGTTCTGGCCAGCTGATCTACGGTTTCATTCCCAGCAGTACCCTCATGACCTGGCAAATATATCAGTTAAATTCTGTTACCTTTGGCCAGATGTACGAGGGATTGAGTGCAGCCCCAGACCAGTTTTGAGGTGATCTTGTATTTGCCAAGTGCTTTAATTGCAGCTTGACTATTTGACAGAATATATATATATGTTTCTGTTTTATAGTTCCTATCGAGATTCTCAACTGCGCATGCCTTAATGGCATACACTTCTGCCTGGAATACTGTTGTGTACTGCCCAAGGCTAAAACTAAGTTTCTGCCTTGTACCTTGGCAATGCACCCCAGCTCCAGTGCCTTGGTCTTGCAGCCATTTGTGTACCATATTAGTCCCCCCTTTTCTGTCGGGGGGTTGAAACCCCTTTTTCTATTCACTTCTATCAATGAATCTGATAGTGAAGAGTTTACCGTAGACATGTCTCGGTATCATTTTATCAGGCCCCATCTGTAGGATGGGTTCTTTTTCCTCGTCCTGAGTCATGTATGCATGTCCAAACCATTCGTACTTGGGTTTCCATTGATCATTGCAACATAATCTGTAATTTCCTGCCTTGGCCTCAGCTTCCACCTGCAGGTGTACTGGAGGGAGTCCAAGGAGGTCTTCCATTGCAGCTGTTTCGAGCTATTCAAATTGTTCCTGTAATCGTGAAACTTCATGCTTTTCCAGACCACAAAATTGTTAACTTCGACTTCTTAGAATCAAGAATACCAATAAATCAACTGCGCTGTGTTGTCGTATTGCAACAGAACCAAAAATGGATGGGGTGCAAGGTATTTCAGTCGGTGTAGAGATTAGGCTTCGGGCTGGATTTTTATCTTCTCCATAAGGTCCAGACCAGCTTTGGAGCCCGCTCAGCCTCATATACAGTGAGTACCGTGGGCTATTCCCGCTGGGGTAAACCTCCAGGGGCCTGACGCTGACCACTCACCTCCATCTAGTGCCGAGTTTAAGTATTGTGGAGCTGTTTCTCCACTCCCACATACGTCTTCATGGAGTGGTGATTGATTAATTAATTAAGACCAGTGATAATTGTTTTTAGTTTCTTGGGGGTGGAATGAGACAGTCCACTTGACATGTCGGCCACTGTTAGGCCTACTGTACCAGTCCCGACTGATGATGATGATGATGTGTGTGTGTGTGTGAAGCAGTCGGTGGAATAAGAACTGGCAGGGGAAATCGAAGTATTCGGGGAAAACTTGCCCCAGCACCACTTTGTCCACCACAAAACTCACATGACCTGACCTGGGCTCGAACCCGGACCGCCGCGGTGGGAAGATGGCGACTAACCGCCTGAGCTATGGCACGACCTAAGGCCGGGATAACTACAGCCTTATCTATCAACACCAGAATAATGTTTCTAACTTGACATGTTTTTAAAATGTTCAGTTTTTATTGTGTTGACTGTCTATGAAAATTGGAAATTGAAACATGGTGAATGCGCGAAATATTGTTTAATAAATAACCGGGACTTGACAAGTAAAATTTTTGCTGTGACGTATTATAAACACATGTACAATTTGTATATGCTTATATGCTTGTGTCCTGTATCAGTAGACTGCAATAAGCACAAAATTTCATAACCTGGTCTCAGGTGTTCAAAAAGCTGTAATGAACCTGGCAGAGGTTGTCCAGTGATTGAGGTTAGCTCTTTCTAAGGGACCCAACAGAGTAGGTGTCTCATTCCCCTCACCTGAGGACGGAAACAGATCCAGTTCCGAAACGTTGTGTATTCTAGCTTCTAGAATACCGGACAGTGGACGAAGCCCTAAAACCCAGTAATTCTGACAAAATTATAATTTCGTCTGCGGTTCTGTATAGTTGTGAAACTTGGCCTCGGACGTTAAGGGAGGAAGAGAGGCTGAGTGTGTTGAGGAGAATATTTATACCTTAGAGAGATGAAGTGACAGGAGGTTGGAGAAAACTTCATAATGAGGAGTTTCATAATTTGTACTTTTCGCCAAATATAAGCAGAATGACCATGTTAAGGAGAATGAGATGAGCAAGGCATATAGCACGAATGGGAGAGAGAAGAATGTATATATGATATTAGTGGCAAAGCCAGAAGGAAAGAGAATTTTAGGAAGACCGAAACCTAGGTGGGTGGCTAATATTAAAAGGGATCTTAGAGAGGTAGGGTGGGGATATATGGACTGGATTGATTTGGTTCTGAATAGGAACCAGTAGAGGGGCTCTTGCGAACACGATAATGAACATTCGGGTTCAATGAAATTTTGGGAAGTTGTTGAGTAGCTGCAAAACTAGTGGATACTCAAGAAGGGTTCAGTTCCATGAAGTCAGCGAGTCAGTCAATTGGTTATTGAGTCTGACAATGCATGCGGCGAGATATTCTGAATTTCAATGCCAACAGGAATGTTAGCAGTGAACTACATTCTGATCAGCAAGTTTACAGAAGCATTGTTCAACCTCATAAAAGCGACATAAGAGCGCTAACAACTATTAGTATGAATCACTTACAATAAAAGAGACAGGCTTGTGCCACCAGCTCCAACATAGAAAACGGAAGTAATCTATTTCATCCAATGCTATTTCTTTCTTTCTTTCTCTCTTTTTTGGACTCCGCAGCAAAACAGACAGAGAATTTACAATTTACCCAACATAAAACAAAAAATTATTCAAGGTCTGTGCAATCATCCGTGACACTCACATAATTGTTCTTGTTTCCGTGGCTTGCCTAATTCTACCACATTTAAGTGGACATTCAAGTTGTCACCTTTACACCTTATTGTCATAAGATCATTGACATCTTAATGGGAAATCGTTAAAGTAGAAACTTCGTCAGAAACGTAAGATTTGAGGTTGTCTTCTACCCTGAAGATGGAGGCGATACGTTCCTCCGAAACGTCGGTTAACACATCTACACGGTACCAGATCCAAGAAGACTGCTTTCTTCTTGGTCAGAAATGATTAACAAGTACTTAGGATTTCTGGAAATTATACCCCCTTTTTGTTAATTCAGTATACTTGAAAGAATTTCTCCTCTAAATTTGACTTGGTTCATTCTGGTTCGTCACACTAGTAATGGTATTAAAGATTATTAACGCCGTCCAGTGTGAGTAATACATTTTTTCTTCTTTTTGTAACCTTCCATCCTTTACATGTTTCGGTCAGAGCGGCCATCTTCAGAAGGACATGTCAATACATGCGGAAACTACTATTACAATGTCACTGGCTATTATCAGTTCATAGAGACACTATTATTACAATGTCATGAATATAAAATATAAATAATATATATATTTATAAATAAATAAATGTGTATATACTCGTATTTATATAAATAAATATATAAAATTGAATTTGTTAATTTTCTTTTAAAGAGAAGCAGCATAAAGGACACGAACCAAACTGGTTCTAGATTTTAACAAAGTTTTAAACCATACTTGTAAATAGACTAATTATAATAATTTATAAATATTT
>NW_019728501.1:1762662-1763233 GCF_002891405.2 Cryptotermes secundus | reverse complement strand
TGGTGAATGCGCGAAATATTGTTTAATAAATAACCGGGACTTGACAAGTAAAATTTTTGCTGTGACCTATTATAAACACATGTACAATTTGTATATGCTTTTATGCTTGTGTCCTGTATCAGTAGACTGCAATAAGCACAAAATTTCATAACCTGGTCTCAGGTGTTCAAAAAGCTGTAATGAACCTGGCAGAGGTTGTCCAGTGATTGAGGTTAGCTCTTTCTAAGGGACCCAACAGAGTAGGTGTCTCATTCCCCTCACCTGAGGACGGAAACAGATCCAGTTCCGAAACGTTGTGTATTCTAGCTTCTAGAATACCGGACAGTGGACGAAGCCCTAAAACCCAGTAATTCTGACAAAATTATAATTTCGTCTGCGGTTCTGTATAGTTGTGAAACTTGGCCTCGGACGTTAAGGGAGGAAGAGAGGCTGAGTGTGTTGAGGAGAATATTTATACCTTAGAGAGATGAAGTGACAGGAGGTTGGAGAAAACTTCATAATGAGGAGTTTCATAATTTGTACTTTTCGCCAAATATAAGCAGAATGACCATGTTAAGGAGAATGAGATGAG
>NW_019728501.1:1685865-1762101 GCF_002891405.2 Cryptotermes secundus | reverse complement strand
CCTTCCTCCGAAACGTCGGTTAACACCACATCTACATGGTGCCAAATCCAACAAGACTGCTTTCTTCTTGGTCAGAAATGATTAACAAGTACTTAGGATTTCTGGAAATTATACCCCCTTTTTGTTAATTCAGTATACTTGAAAGAATTTCTCCTCTAAATTTGACTTGGTTCATTCTGGTTCGTCACACTAGTAATGGTATTAAAGATTATTAACGCCGTCCAGTGTGAGTAATACATTTTTTTTTTTTTTTGTAACCTTCCATCCTTTACATGTTTCGGTCAGAGCGGCCATCTTCAGAAGGACATGTCAATACATGCGGAAACTACTATTACAATGTCACTGGCTATTATCAGTTCATAGAGACACTATTATTACAATGTCATGAATATAAAATATAAATAATATATATATTTATAAATAAATAAATGTGTATATACTCGTATTTATATAAATAAATATATAAAATTGAATTTGTTAATTTTCTTTTAAAGAGAAGCAGCATAAAGGACACGAACCAAACTGGTTCTAGATTTTAACAAAGTTTTAAACCATACTTGTAAATAGACTAATTATAATAATTTATAAATATTTGAATAAATTCATCAACATCGCTGTAATTGTTAAAGGTTAACATTCTATATTCATGACATTGGAATAACAGTCTGTGTATGTAGAGACAAGGACCATTCACAATGTAATAGTTGTTTGCGCACGTACTGATATGTCCCTCTGAAGATGGTCGCTCCGACCGAAACATGAAATGATGAAAGATTAAAGAGAAAAAAAACATTTATCAATCACACTGGATGGCGTTAATAATCTTTTAAACAAATTATTTTCATCTGTTGTCTAAAAAAAATTAATATTAAAATGTAAAAACTGTAAATTTACTGTAGTTCTGTGTGGATGTGAAACTTGGTCTCTGATATTAAGGGATGAACGTAGACTGAGGGTATTTGAGAACAGGGTGCTAAGGAGAATAACTGGACCGAAGAGGGATTAAATAATACGAAGCCGGAAAACTTGCATGATGAGAAGCTTCATAACTTGTACTCCTTGCCACACATTATTAGAATAACCGAGTCAATGATGAGATTGGAAGGGCACATAGCACACATGGGAGAGAAGAGGAATGCACATTGGGTTTTGGTGGGAATGCCTGTAGGAAAATGACCATTAGCAAGACCTACACGTAGATAAGAGGATAATATTAAAATTGATCTTAGAGTAATAGAATTGGGCTATTGATTGGATTCAGCTGGTTCAGAACAGAGCCCGGTGGTGAGCTCTTCTGAACGCGGCAATAAATTCTCAGGTTCCATAAAATGCCTGGGAATTTCCTACACTGGCTGGGCAACAGTAGACTTCTCAACAAGGGCTCGGTTCCATGGAGTTACGATATTTTTTTCAGATATTCTGGCCTTGAAGCAGTGTTTCGTTTGGAACTGAGTATCCTACGGCAGTGTCTATGAAGAGTACTATCTTCTGGGATGTGACGCCGTTTAGTCCGGTGTAAGTTCACAGACGTTTCGGACGAACTTACTTCCTACATCTTCAGGGTTGAGAAGTAAGTCAAGCAAGCAATGAGCAAGAAACAAGCAGCAAGGAGAACTCTGCATGCTGGTTGCTCTTTGCTTCCTGCTGGCTTCTTGCTTGGCTTACTTCTCAACCATGAAGACGGGGGCGACATGTTACTTAAAAAGGCCGGTCGATAGCACTCAACTAATCACTGCAATGAGAACCTTAAACCCACCATTTCCTAACACGTTTACAATAGTCATTATTGATCCTAATGCTTTGTCTGTCTTCCTTAATATTCACAAAACATTTGAGCTCTTAAATTTTCTTATACAATTACAAAATTGCGAATAAAATGTTTGAAGAATAAGCTTAAAAGTAGTTAACGGAGAGACTTTTTTTCATTGCTTGTGGGGTGGGACTAAGCCCCTTGGACTGCGGCCACTTCTGGCCTATTGTACCAGCCCCAGATGATAGGTGAGGGTGATTGTGGACCAATTGGTGGAATGTAGATTGGCATGGGAAACCGAAGTACTCGGAGAAAACCTGACCCAGCGCCACTTTGTCCACCACAAATCCAACTTGACCAGACCCGGAATCGAACCCGGGCTGTCGCAATGGGAAGCCAGCGACTAACCGCTTGAGCTATGGCGCGGCCTAACGGCCTGTCTAATATAGAACACTCACGCACACACAGTGAGCCACACGCTGCAAGGTTCTGCCAGGTGGAAAAGATTGAGAAGACTAATCCAGCAGAGAAAAGTGCTTGACCAATGATTTTCACCACGATATCTTTAAACTTAAATTGATAAGCGTCAACTAAAATATGAAATAAAATTAGCATTACGCCTGTCTCTATCATACAGGTGATAAGTGAGACAAGCAAGTTTAAGAATAGGACTACACAGGGATATTTATACCGAGACGTTCAGTTTCCTTGAAGAATCTACATGTCTCAAGTCGGCCTTAAAACATTTCCTTTCATATATTTATTTATTTAGAGGGTCAAGATAGCTCAGTCGGTATAGCGAAGGGCTATGGGCTGAACGGCCCGGGTTCGATCTCCCGAAGGGACAAGAGATTTTTTTCAACTCCACAGCCGCCAAACCGGCTCTGGGCCACACCCAGCCTCCCATCCACTGGGTACTGGGGGTACTTTCCTCGGGAGTAACGGGGCCGAGGCATGAAGCTAACCACTCCTATCTAGTGCCGAAGTCAAGAATGCTAGAGCTATACTCCACTCCCTCACACAACTTCGAGGAATAACTTTACAGTTGTATTTATTGCTTACTCAGCGAAGTTGTCTGTAACTGAGAATGTATAACGATGAATGGAACGGTGATTAACGAATAGTGAAGTGGAAGGGATTTGGAAGAAAGCGGGGTGGCCTAATTTGAGGTAGTTACCCGACATTAGCCTGGAGAAACTGATCAAAATCACGAAGAATTTCAGTGAGTATAGTCGTTGTCCCGGCAGAGATTCTAAACATGCACATCCTGAATATGTCAGAAGCGTCATGCCTATTCTTTCAACCAGCTTCGTCGGCCCCCGTGCAGTTTTGCTACTGACTTCTAAAGACCCGACAATCTAACACAAAGGCCTAAGCCTATGCGTAACGGAAGATACGTGCTATATGCTTACAAATCCATTTGCCTCTAACCATTTCCCGGTGTAAAGGAAACGCTCTATATTTTGATACAGAGAGGTTCCCTTTTCGAATGTAGGTCGAGTTGCCGGCCCCCGTTGAGGGTTTTCATGACTTCCTTATATCTTTCAAGAATAATGACGGAATATCATCTTGAAACAGACCAATGAACTCTCCTTCGAAAATCTTAACTACCTATACATAAGTTACGAACACGTTCGACCTCTACAACTGAAAAAAAAAACAATTAAATGACGCGCAGTCTGTACAGCGACTATCTACTGGCTGGACGACCGAGGGGTCGGAGTTCGAGTCCCAGTGGGGTCAAGAATTTTCACTTCTCCATGTCGTTCATACCGGCTCTGGGGTCCACCCAACCTCCGATCCAATGGATACCTGGGGCTCTTTCTTCGGGGGTAAAGCTGTCGGACGTGAAGCTAACCACACACTTCCAACTAGTGCCGAGGTCAAGAAAACGTGGGTCTATACATCCACTCCCCTACAATTGTACGCCTTCATTGCGTAGTGCGTAGTTAAGCACAGGAACAATTTTACCTTTTACGTTACAGATCAATAATTCGTCCATCTGTCAAACTGAGAAGGAAATTTAAAAATCGTACGTGCCACATCATGCATACTTCATATATGGGATCGTAACCAATATAATAACTTGTTAGAATTACAATACATTACATATAATTCAACATATAAATTAACAGTCAAATGTACAATTGTACGCTACAACAATCATTACTACATATTACTAACTTAGTTATTCTTGACAGAAATATATTTATTGAACTGATCAGTAAATCCTGTACTGCTCTAGATCTGATATGTTCCTCATCAAAGTGCACTGGACACCACACTAGCACTTTTTTCCTTGGCACTACAGCCTCAGTGGGCCTAGGCCTACCTCCATGAACTTCTCCGTTAACTTCGGTTTTTCTAGATCTTACACGTTCGGTAGGACTCCTTGGGCGGGTGATCAGCTCGTCGCAAGGCCTCTACCTGTACATAAACACAGAAAAACTCACACACACACAAACTAAATATCCATGTCCTGAGTGGGATTCGAACCCACGAACCCGCTTTCCAAGCGAGCGAAGACAGTACATGCCCCAAACTAGACATTAATACTTTAATTCACAAATAAAAGAATATAACGAAGTAATTTAACACTCAGATTCTGAAATGAATGTCTGTACTTACTCTTATATATTCAATAGCTTAGGCATATTAAAATCAAATTAGGAATAAGAAGGTCGAAACTCAGGCAGAAAACAGCCGAAAGGTACGAAACGTTGTTGTCTACCCTGTAAGCCCCGTAGTTCCACTGAGACTGAGGGTAAAGAGCGGTGAAGAAACCTTTGCAGAGGAGGGTGGGGACCGAAAGTCAAATATGAAATGTACCGATACTTTGGCCTAATTGGAGGGGGCAGTTCAAAATAAGATAATACCGATGAGAAAAACTTCGGCCGTTAAATTTTGTTCATGGCGTTTCGGTTCGATTATTTCTAAATCTTATAAAAGATTCCACTTTTAGCGAGCCGAAACAGCTCGTTCAGTATCTACGGCTGAACAGTCGGCGTTCGATCCCCTTGCAGTTTGTAGCATAGTGACTCAACCAAAGATGTTACCGCGTACCCTTCTTAGTTATAGGTAAAGAAAGTGAAGTTGTTCCTGTATTTAACTAATTAAGCACTACGCCATGAAGGCCTATGGGGGAGTGGATGTATAGATCCACATCTTCTTGACCTCAGCACTGTTTCAAGGTCAGTTTTCAGTTTCACGCCTCGGCTGCTTTACCCTCGAGGAAAGAGCTTCTGGAACCCATTGGATAGGAGGCTGGGTGGGCCCCAGAGCCGGTCTTGACAACATGGAGAACAGAAAATTTCTGACCCTACCGGGACTTGAACTCCGAACCCTCGGTCGTCCAGCCCGCAGCCAATCGCTACCCCGTGCTTACTTAGGTAAGTAGCACGCCATAAAGACGTATGAGGGAGTAGAAGTATAGCTCCACCATTCTGGACTTCGTAAATAGAGGAGGTTTGTGGTCAGCTTCACGCCCCAATCGCTTCACTCCTGGGGAAAGTGTCCAAGGTGCCAACTGGATACGAGGATGGGCCGGCATGCTCCAGAGGGAGGCTCTCTTGCTCCTGCCGAGAATACACGTCGAACTCCGGCAGTGCACCCCGTAGCCTGTCGCCGTACCGACCGTACCGACTGCGGTATCTCAGCTCTTCGATGCTTTGTTGCCAAATTTAATTTTCCTCTCCAGGAGTCGATTCTAAGCCGATCACAGTGACCGTACGGTCTAAGGCATGAAATGTCTTCACCCGTTCGAACACTGGGATCGTGGGTTCGAATCCCACTCAAGTATGGATGTCTGTGTTTATACTGTGTTTGTGTTAGGTGTCGGCCTTGGGACGGGCTAATCCCCCGCCCAAGGAGTCATACCTACTGCCTTAGATTAAGAAACTGAAATGAAACGAAGCGTTTCACGGAAGAAGAAGAAGATTGTAACGAATGGAACCCGAACTGTGGATTGATGTCTGATGCCTCAACCGTCCATTAGTGTCTGTGTAGCACAGACATTTCTCTGACCGCCTTTGTATCTGTAACAGAATAATCTGCAATAGAAGAATAGAAATCAGGCCAGCACCTTCAGCGTAAATATTCTGGGATTCGCTTCCTGCAGGCAGCGGTCGTCTGTCGAACTTGGGAATTTCAGGTGATGTTTGTGCTTCAGGATAGCATCTTGGATAGACGCTTAATGTTCCGTATGCTGCAGATAAGCCAATACTGAAATCTGCAATAGAACGAATACTCCGGTACACGCGAAATGCCATTTTCTGTAACGCGTACAGTAACAGACATGCCTCAGTGAATATTCTAAAAAGAAAGAAAAGGTAAACATAGCCCTGCAACAGGCTGTGAGGCCCATTTGGATGTGAGACGTCGAGGTTCCCACATTTTATAGACAACCGGCTCACAGATGGCAGTCAGGTTGTCAGCCATACGCGCCGGCAGCCTTTTACCCCCGGAAAATTCCTGGTGCTCATTTCTGTTAGAGGCTGAGTCTACCCCAAGGTCTTAGTGCAGCTGGAAAGATTAGTCAATTGAAAAATTCAATGGCCTTACTGGGAATTGAACCCCAACCTTCCGGCTTGTACCATAGTGCCTCAAACAAATGCACTACAGCGTGCCCCCCCCCTCCTCCCCAGTGGACATTCTACTTGCCTTAAAATAATAAATTTCCTCCATCCAAAATGTGGTTTCTTTGGCTCTTTTGGAAGGCTTCGCTTTGCTTGTCATACTCGTAAGTTATTGAGTATCTGAAGAACAAAGCCGAGATATGTCACGCAAAATGTTTTTCTATTCCGTCACAGTGGGCTCTTGACGAATTAATGCATTCTATCTAGGTGAAATCAGCAGTTATGATTTCGATGTGGATAAATGCTTGGTGGTATATAATGTTTATTTCACAAGGCCATCCTGGATCATCAGAACTAAGATGCGGTTACAGGGTCTGCAGGATATTTTACAGAATCGCCACTCCCACAACTTCGCAGAAGTCGAGAAGTGGGTTTGGAATCATCCATACGCATATGAAACTATGTTCCTTATTGTATAAAATTACAAACAACAGTGTTCAGAAATCAGCTACTTCAAATTACGGTATACTGGAGGAGTCACAAACTGATCGCAATGGCCGCGCGGTCTTCCCTCGCTCGAACGTTGTGATCGTGAGTTCGAAACCGATTCAAGGCATGTATGTCTGCTGGCGTTTATTCTGTTTGTTGTTTTGTGTGTAGGTAGCGGCCTTGCGACGGGCTGAACCCCGTCCAAGGAGTCCTACTGACTGTGTATAGGATTAAGACACTGGAAAAGCGACAAAGGACCAACAAAGGGCTCTACAGCCATAAGTAGACAGGAAGAATCACAAATAAGCAATGGATAATGTCGACATAACAGTATTCACAATATTATCGTAGTTTCACATCAACAAACTTGAGAACCACGCGTTTTAGGCAGAAATTGTAAAATGTACGTAAAATAGGAGACTGAAACAATAAAATACAGATAAAACGTCTCAAAAAGCTGCACTCAGTAGACGGATCTTAGCGGTGTCTTCTTCAGGAAAAGAAAAGGTCCCCATGGCTCAATATTGATATTATTTTCAAAATGGAATATACCTTGAGATTTGATGACTCATCTGACAAAAAGCTATCTTATTTATTTACTCTTCATTTATGTAACGATGCCTTCAATTACTAAGATTATACAGCGTCTACTGATATGATAACTAGTGACTGAACTGGAAAGGATTGGGAAGGAAGCAGTTGTGGTCTAACGTGAGGCAATATTCCGTTGCTTGCCTAGAGGCACTGACGAAAACCATGATAAACCTCTATGAGGTATCCAGTCTCAGAGCCGATATCTGATTCCGTGACCTCCAGAACACGAAGCAGAGTACTAACCAGACGACCGTGATGTTCGATGATTAGTCGCTTCTAAAAACCCCGATGCAGTTCGAGTTTTAGCTTACTGTGAAGGAAGGTTTATACTCGTAGTCAAGGCCGTGCCATAGCTCAGGCGGTTAGTCACTGGCTTCCCACCGCGGCGGCCCGGGTATGAGCCCGGGTCAGGTCATGTGGGATTTGTGGCGGACAAAGTGGCGCAGGGGCAAGTTTTCGCCGAGTACCTCCGTTTCCCCTGCCAATTTTCATTCTACCAATTGCTTCAAAATCACCATCATCTATCATCTAGAACTGTTACGATAGACCTGTAGTGGCCGCAGTACCAAGTGGACTCAGTTTCAACCTACCAAAAATAATACAAAAATAATAAATAATAAGAGTTACAGTGAACCGCTACTGGTCTGTATCAAAATAAAATTCGTATGTAGAATTTGAAGTTCTCACAGCGGTGATTATGAAGAGTGATGTCTTCTCGTATACGAGTATATCGCCGTGCAGTACGTTGAAAATCAACCAACTTTTCGGAAGAATGTTGCCTCCATCTTCAGGATCGAAGAATAAGCAGAGAAAGAAGCCGGCCATCTTGTTTCACGTTGGTTTCTTGCTTGGCTTATTCTTCGACATGTTCCTCCTAACGTCAGTTGACTTTCAACGCACTACACGGCGTTGTATCCCAAGAGCCAGAAATCTTCACCATTAAATTCATTCAATGCGCTGAAGACCAAACTTCAGCATCCAGTTTTAATCTAAACCCGTTCAGTGTTTATTCTATTCGTGACTTGACGACGCTGTCAGTAAATAAGACTGCATAGCGTCAGTCGTCTTGAGGATGAAACATGCGGTTGGATGGAAGGACGGACGGACAGACATGGCCCATCTACTGTGCATTCATTCCTAGCAATTAATGCTAATATGCCTAGACTTTCTCAATGGTAGGCCTGTGTCATAAATAGGGACTGGATTTTAATGCAAATACACATTTATTCCTCGCAACCAGAAAGTATGCTCGTTTGGATATATGTATGTATTACTTCATTTCTTAAATTTTGGACATGGTTTGATGGTGCATATAAATGCATATTTTGCCTGTTTTATAAATAAGCATCATATTTTCGAAGATCTCTATTTATACTATATATTTCCTTTTTAAAATGTTTAGCATATATATTTTTTAATTTTATGTTCAACTTTTCAATCTTGGTCGTGTGTATACAATTTTTCTTTTCCGTATTAGAATATGTTGCATATTTGACTCAACATTTCGTCATGATTCATGTTTCTGATGCAACACCCAAGACGGGACTTCCCCGATCCCTTTACTCGTAACTTGCCTCATCCGCGTACCATCAAAGTGGCCGCGAAGAGATTAGTCGGAAATGTTCACATGTAGCCGCTATCAACGTAATACTATTCAACCGATAAGGGACTTCACTTATTTATTTCCGAAGTCTCCATGAGGTTCGTTACGCTTCTTCATTTGAAGCTGGAGGGCCATTCACATTAGTGGTGACTAGTCTGTAGTTAAGTTTGTTTAGCTTTCTGTAGTCATGCCGAAAGTGAAAGTGAGTCAGAAAACTAAATTACAGCTTATCAGCGGGAGTTAGAAGGAGAGATGATAAGTACAGATAACGAAATTCTTTATTGCCAAGCGTGTGAGAAAGCAGTTGGTTGTGAAAAACGCTTTCAAGTGCTTCAGCATTTGAACACTAATATACACAAAGAGAATATTAAAATTAAATCCACGAAAAGTGCTCCTGTTCAAAAATTGCTTAATGAATTTTCTAATAATAGTTTTTCACAGTTTTCCTTTGATTTATGCGAAGCCTTTTTAGCGGCAGATATTCCGCTGTGGAAACTAACCATTACTACTCTGAGAAACTTCATAGAGAAGTATACACAGTGCAAAGTGCAGGATGAATCTACTGTGCGCAAAAATTACGTGAAGCAGTGTTACGGTCTTACAATTGAAAGCATTAGAGATAAGATTCAAGATAAATTTGTGTGGGTATCAACTGACAAAACACAAGATTGTGAGGGACGGTTTATTGCAAATTCCATAGTTGGATCCCTTAATAAGAATGAACAATCTACCCCACATCTTCTTGCAGTAGAGCAATTTGAAACCATAAATAGCTCCGCAGTTTCCGGATTTTTTATCAATTCAATGAATTTACTATGGCCGAATGGCATTCAGTATGAGCGCGTATTGCTCTTTGTGACTGATGCCGCAAGTTATATGATGAAAAAGCCGGTACTCCTCTTAAAGCTATATTTCCAAATATGACACATATGACTTGCCTTGCCCATGCGTTGCACCTTGTTGCAGAAACAATTCGTGCAAATTTTCCGCTCGTTGACATGTTGGTGTCTTCTGTGAAGAAGGTATTTGTTAAAGCGCCATACAGAAAAGAAGCCTTTAAAGCAGTAGCACCGAGCGTTCCACTTCCGCCAGAACCAATTTTAGCGCGCTGGGGCACGTGGCTGTGTGAAGCGAGTTATTATACCGAACATTTAGAAACAGTTAGGAATGTCGTGAATACATTTGATCCCAAAAGTGTAGCATCAATTCAAATTGCCCAAGATGTACTAAAAAAACGCAGAACTAGAAACTAATCTTTCCTATATATCTGCTTAATTCTCTCATCTTCCATCCGCCATTTCCTCACTGGAGGCAAGCAATAGCAATACTACTTTGTATCAGTCGTTAAGTGTGTTCAAAACCACTGTTTCCAAATTGAATTCGGTTCCTGGAAGAGTTGGTGAAGTAGAAAAGGAAAAAGTACACAGCATTCCTTAAAAAAATCCAGGATATGAACAAATTTGTGAAATTGAAGAAATTTTAGTCGGTAAACGTACTGAACTGCCAAGTAAAAAATCACTAACAGTGGAGCAAATAGCGGCTTTTGTACATGCGCCTCTAAGTTCCTGTGAGGTGGAAAGAAGTTTTCCCGCTATAAAGACATCTTACGAGGCAATAGGAGGCGACTAGCTAAGGAAAACCTAGAACATTTAGTAACTGTTAACTGCAACAGAAGAGAAGTTGAAAGTTCGGAGAGCTAAATGTGAGTACCGTTGGTTTTTTTAATTTGTAATGAAATATGTTGGCTTTGTTGCATGATTTGTATTTAAGTATAGCTTTTTATTACAAGTGCAATATTCAGTGATTACATAAAATGAACTTAAATATTGATTTGTTGGTCTTAAAATAATGTAAAGTCAATAATATTTGGTATATATTTTTATGTGCATATTTTAGTGCATACTTCGGAAGTTTTTCATGCATAGATGCATACATATTTAAGGTATTATTATGGCATAAAAATCTGGTCCCTAGTCATAAAGCCCTCTTCATAAATTTGCCATACGGGCGCGAGAACTTCGAGCTTGATACTCCGTTCGATAGATGGTACCACTAAACGGGATGGAGAAACGTGAACTTACTTCCTGACAACAGATGGCGGATAATATGACTTCTCTCGTGCGTGAGTTCATTTCTGTACTGTGTAATCGTAACCTCCATATTTTCAGCGATTTATAATAGCACAATTTCATAAGAGATAGCAATGAAGTTTATGTAAGCGAACATTCTGTGAGTGTGAGTGCGTGTATATTATAAATCACGGGGAGACCGCTGTAATTGAATAAGATGTTTATAAGAATGTGCTACAGAGGGCTGTTTGGGCACTGGTTAGGCCCTTTTTGTATTTACAATTATTTTTCACAATAAAAACGAACACACTCTTCATAGAGTTGTTTTCCGCGTGGAGAGTGCGGGAAGACCTGCGCTGTTATTAGTTTAATTCTGCTAATTCAATATAATCACGAAGACCACCACCACAGGCCCCTGGGCCTAGACAACATCAAGGAATATACTGAAACCATCAGAAGTGGTTAGCGAACATTCAGTTTCAGTGAATATCGAGAAAAGGAAAGAGTGAGGAAAATGGGTAGAAAACCAAAAAATCAGACCCGTACCGGCATCCAGAAGAGAGTAAGCAGAAAACCGTACGAAGGAAAACTTCGAAAGAGCCAAATATATTACCCACCAAACAAGACAAGCTGGAAGAGAAGAATGATTTGGAGGAAATTGAAGAGGAAGAAGGGATCGACTTAGAAAGAGGGGAGGGTGCCCCTGTCTAAAAGAAGGGGATCCCAGAGGACAAGAATAGGAAAATCCCACGCGAAATAATCTCGGACCGAAACCAAAGTCAACGGTTAGTTTAAAAATACGACGACTCGGACATGGGACCCTTCACACTGCTAGTTCCGGCCGTAAGAGCAAACTTAGTGGAGCGAGCATCGGGAGGATGTTGGAAAAGCCAAGTGTTTACTACTGTAGAATTTTTCAGGACTTCAGACGACACTGGACAGCGCTCTTCAGCTCGCACAGCATGGCGAACAATCCGGTAGATAACACAAGGAAAATAAATTAGAAGCGTTCATTCCAGCCACAGTGATAGTTATAAAGGGAATCGTCAAACGTATTCCATTGGATATCAGTACTGAGGAGCTTCTAGAAAGGATCAGAATCAAGAACTCGTCCCTCCATGTCAGCGGGGTGAAACGATTACAAATGATACAGAAGAACGTACAAGGACGAGGCACAAAGACAGAGGAAAACAACAGAAGCGTGGAGAAGGAAAAGGCCTGGGTGGACTCCAAATCGGTATGTCTGAACTTCAAATCACACTCGCTCCCCAACGAAGTTGTAGCTTGGAGCGCAATCCTGAAGACAGCGCTCTGTATTCCTGCGATAAAGCTGCGATACAACTGTGGCCGACATGGGCACCTCAGGACCAGATGCAATGGGAAAGCAAGATGTATCAGATGTGGAGGAGACCATCCAACAAGAAAAGGCCAAAATGTATAGCAAGGAAGCTACATGCATAAACTGTGAAGGCGGTCATATTGCCTTCAGTAAGGACTGTGGAATAAGGGCAGAAGAAGAAAAGATAAATAGACTAATGGCAACCAAGCACATATCAGCAAAAGAAGCAAGGAAAATCGTTAAGACCATGGATCACAGGTCCCCAAGGTCTCCTCATTTTAAACCCATGGAAGATTTCCCTCTTCTTGACAAGGGTGGGATTGAAATTGGGTCATATAAATTTGAGGTTGTATGCAGTTTCACTTACCTTGGATCAGAAGTTAACTGTAAAAATGACATCAGTGATTAAATAAAAAAGCGTGTACTTGCAGCAAATACATGTCTCCGTGGCCTTAGGAAACACCTGAAATCCCAATTAATACCCAGGAAAACCAAAACTATGATGTATAAAGTACTTATAAGATCAGTGCTATCTTATGCATCTGAGACCTGGCCACTGTCAAAATCGGATGAAAGACTGTTAAGTATATTTGAAAGGAGGATCTTGAGATATATCTTTGGACCAGTGGAAGAAAATGGAATATGGAGGAAGAGGTATAACCATGAGCTATACAAACTATTTAATGAACCAGACATTATTGGATTTATAAAGGTGAAAAGGCTTGAATGGGCTGGACACACAATACGTGCCAGCGAGAATAGAACGATTAAGAAAATGCTTAATCAGAAGGAAATAGGAGAGTGGAAGACCAAGATTAAGATGGGAAGAATGTGTGTGTGGAAGGACATAAGAATTTTGGGTGTAAAGAACTGGAGGAATGTAGCATCGAATGAAGAAGAATGGCGAGCAATCCTGAGGAAGGCCAGGTCTCACAAAGGGCTGTCGTGCCAGTGATGTGATGATGATGACAAGGGGGTTGGGGGGGAATGTAACCCTATCTCGAGGTAAATCAATCAGACTCCCCTGGAAAATCCAAACATGGCCCTAACAACTCCGAACAACGACGGTTCCTGGCGACTAGTGGCAACACAAGGAAGAGCAACAACCCGGCTTGAATGAGAAGCTGCTTCATCGCGCTCCCCCATACGACCTATGGGTGAGGAAGGGCCAGGAAGGAAGGCTAGGGACCCAAGAGAAGAAGAGGAAGACATGCTTTATTGGTTTAGCTACAACACTCCGAGGTACTAGAGGACCTCACTGAAAAGGCACTCTATAAGGTGCTCCTATATATAGGCACAGAATACCTTGAATAATGGTAAGAATAAAAATATTTAAAATTGATTCTAACATTTTATTCCCAAACATAGGCCCTTACAAAGAGAAACAAAAGCAGAATCCAGACAATGAACAATAATATTTGCTTTTTAGAAATACTGAGGGAAAGTCAAGAATGGATAAAATTAGAAATGACATTTTTATAGAAGAAATTTGAATCTAGAATTTGTTCATGGTGCTCAAGGGAAACTACTGCAATTGCTTGGCCGTATAAAAGGAACAGATACATTAATGAACTCGAAGAGGACGTCAGATCTAAATTTAAAAGAAAGGGCTCAAGGAACAACCCAGAATAGGATGGTTCTCCCAGGTACTAGAAGACACCAAAAAGGGAAGGAGGTGGAAAGAAATCGAATAGGAACAGTGTATAAAAATAGAAGAAAATGTAAGTTTTTAGTCCACAGACCCATATAAAACGGTAAAGATTATAGAAGAAGAAGAAGAAGAAGAAGAAGAAGAAGAAGAAGAAAGGAAATAAGAAATCCTTGCCCTAACTGATATTTTCAGAATATTATACAATAAATAACAGAAGTGTTTCAGCCGTTGATCGATCAAATCATGCGTGAGTACTCTAAATGCCTATTTTCTTCTCCGACTGTGTGTGTTTCCATAGAAATGTAATTGCTGCATTAAAAGTATTTCATCTTCACAAAGAGGTGAGCCTGTTCGATATATAAATTGGGCCTCAACGTGGGGATGTCACTTTCATCCTATCTTAATATTCTAGGAGGAAAACTTGTAAGCCAAAAGAGCATACAAAACAGTATACTGAAAACTAGTTTCAATTAAAACACTTCAATTACTCTTGGGATTGGAGATCTTATATTCAAAATTTGTATTTCTACAGGTACAGTGTTCATCGGTTCTTATTTCTTGAGAGATAAAGCGCAGATGTTGCTTAAGCAATCTGAAGTTCTTCCAAGAGTCTTGTCAACTTCTTACCTTCCACCGTTTCGGCGGCACTTTGCTTACTGCCTTGCGTTTTAATTGCTAAGCAACGGTGATTATTCCGGATATCAACTTTCTTTAAGAACGCCTAACCATACTCTGTATCTACCTGTAAATCTAGAGTCGAACAGCACTTCACAGAAAAAATATATAGCCCCGTAGATTTTTGACAACGGTGTAACACGAGATTTAAAATTATTATTTGGACTTCGTTTCAACAGAGAATGAATATCTTGAAAGAAACAGCCAAATTGCCAAAGGCAATATTACTTTGTAAGGCCACTACGAAGGCCCGTGCCATAGCTCAAGCTGTCAGTCGCTGGCTTCTCATCGCGAAGGCCCGGGTTCGATCCCACGTCTCGTCAAGTGGGATTTGTGGTGGACAAAGTGGCGCTGGGGCAGGTTTTCCCCGGGTACTTCGGTTTCCCCCTGTCAATCTTCATTCCACCAATTGCTCCACAATCACCCTCACCTATCATATGGGGCTGGTACAATAGGCCAGAAGTGGCCGCAGTACAAGGGACTTAGTCCCACCCCAGTAGCAATAAAAAAAAAAAGGCCACTACGACGGTGGACAAACTCCAAGACAGGAGATCGCAATTTTAATCTTGATGCAGCTGCCTGGACATTCTAAGTAAGTGGATAAGTTACGCTATTTTTAACAACGACAGAATAGGAAATGATTTGGCTATTACTAGAAAAATATCAGATCATGGGAAATGTATCAAAACTGTGTAATCAACAATTGCGCTTCCATGTGACAAGCGTGCAACAGCCTAAGAAAAGCGGTTGTGGATACATAAAGAACATTGTCTGGCCGTCTTTGAAAAGTAACTACGCTCAAAAACAATTATCGTCAGATATTTTGGTCAGAGAACCACAACACAGGACATTTTGTTCAAAAATGTGTGTCGGCTTTTAGATTCATTTGCTTTTCTGATCTGTCAGCATTTCAATTCAAATAAATTTGTTATCACCTCATGGAAATCTATTTCCCTCGTTTTATAAGAAAACGCAGAATAGCTTGAATATCGGATACTTTCGACAATATTTTCTTGGAAATCCGGAACACAAGTGCCAACTTTTGCGGATAGATGGTGTCACGTGGTCAACGCAACGGATCCTCACGGCCGTTAATCTCGGTTTTCTAGACCGGAGCCGCTATTTCCTTGAAGAAGCTCCTCAATTATCCTCACGAGGCTGAGTGGATCCCGTTCCAGACCCACTACTTCTCAGAAAATGTGGTAGCGCCGGGAATCGAACCCGGGACCTCTGGATCTGTAGGCAGGAACTCTGATCGCTAGACCACAGAGAGTTGGCACTAACTTCGCCGACAAGCGGCGGTCACTCGGTCGCTTGCGGACTACAGGCGACGGAGATTTTTTGTTTGTTTCCAGAATACAACAGACGTATTGTGCAGGTGTAGAGCAATCTGCACTGCAATTTGAAGGGCAATTTTGTTGTCTGTGGTTGTTACTCACGTTCAACGTCTCTGGATTCTTGGGCACACACATGTCGTCTTTGTGACCTTCAGAACAAAATTCTTGCAGAAGAGGACGTGACTGGGTGGCTAGAGCTGTTGGCTCCTACCAAGGTTGTCCGGCTTCAATTCCAGGTGGTGCATGTGCGATTCGTGCTGGAAGCAGCAGTTATAGGGCAGGTTTTTCTCTCTTAGTACTTGGTACATAGTACTTCCCCATATCAACGAAGGGTACATATGTCATATAATGCCCCTCGTAACAAACCGACAATGTTCCATGACTATTCATCTTAGCCCCATAGCTTGTTTGTCAAAAAAGGAAGCCAAGTGCTTCAGAATCTCATGTGGCGACGTTAAGAAATTAATTTCATTTATTCATGAAAAAAAGTAAAGCTATCCCTGTAAGAGGCCGTGGAAGCTTCTACATTTTCTAGATAATCAGCTCACAGATGGCAGTGAGGTTGTCAGGCTTACGCGCCGGCCGCCCTTTACGTCCCATGAAGATTTCTGGTACTCATTTTTGTTAGAGGCTGAGCCGACTCCAGGGCCATAGTGAGTCTGGAAGGATTAGGTCAATTGAAAAAATACAATGACCTCATCGGGAATAGAACTCGACTCTCCGGTTTGTGGCATAGTGCCTCAACCTACTACGCTGCCGCGTGCCCCCAATCAATTATTCATGATGTCTGTATATATTTGACTAAAACAGAGTGAGCCCTATGTTACCATTATGATGCCGTAATTATTGACGCCAAGTTGAACATTTTCCTATTCTGGAAGTCCGGTTTATTATGCCAGGTTAATTACGCACAATGGAATTTTATATGACTTCAGGGCATACAAATGTTTGAAATAAACATTAATGTATGCTCTCTCATTCTGTTCTGTATTTTTTCTCCTCTATTTTTGTTTGAAATCTTAAAAATATCTAACCACACATCAAATGTAATTCGAATTCAGAATATGTTGGAGATAAATGTATAATAGACACTTTTTCTTTACTATGGTCACCATGAAAATATAGCTTGTGATGATTATCGACTGACCGTCGTCGCGGTCTTAATGCTGTTCGTAGAAACCGAAAGGTAATCGAACCCACTCATGTAACAGTAAAATTAACAGTTATTCCAAGTTTTCCTCCCTTAAATAAGCAACTTTTGTAATTACACTTATTCGTTATCATTATTAGTTCCGAGATGCACCTACAGAGCGGGATAGAAAGATGGGATAATGCGAAATATACAGAGTGAGGCAATTAACCGGAACCACTGCATTTTCTCGCTAATTTTTGAAGATACGAGAAAATATTTCAACCAAAAGCTGCATTTTTTTGAAGGACACAAGCTGATCAAAGCCTTTATTTTAGAAATACATTCTGTCAAGGACATTTCAAGAGACGTTGCAAGTGATGCGCATGGACATCAATGCATCTTCGAAGACGCTCGCTCACGTTTTGACGTGCTACCTGAACGCTGCAATAATTCGTTGTCCCATAATTTCCGGCATAGTGGTTGCCGCTCGGTAAACTTTATCTTTCAAATACCCCATAAAAGGTAATCAAGAGGTGTCAAATCAGGCGAAAGAGGTGGCCAAGGAAGAGGTTCATTTCGTCCAATCTAGTGTCCTGGGTAAAGCGTACCGAATGCTTACCGTGCAATATAGTTGATTTTCAACGGGCTACATGGCGTTACGTCCTAGAACACTTCATCACCATCGCTGTGACAGCCTCAGATTCGGGATTCTCATTGTGCTTAGTTTTCGGGTGCAAGGAAGGAGTTCGTCAGATAAAACTGCACCTTATCACTAATAGTGTCGGTTACGGATGCCGAGCGGGCTAAGTCATGTACTGTCTTAGCTCGCTCGGAAGCCGGGATCGTTGGTTCGAATCCCACTCAGGGCATGGATGTTTAGTTTGTGTGTGTGGGTTTTTCTGTGTTTGTGTTGTCCTGTCTTTAGGTAGAGGCCTTGCGACGAGGTGATCACCCGTCCAAGGAATCCTACCGTCTGTAAAATTGATGATGAAACTGAGGAATCAGCCCTATGCTCCAAAGTGGGAGCAAGAGGAGAGAGAAAGAAATCAATATTAGTGACATTAGTGTCAGGAAAACCCCCTTCGTTCTATCTGAAGGCATAACAGAGGCAGCTTCCGAAACGTCTTATATCTAACGAATCCGGACAATGCACACTGTCAGAGGAAAGAAGTTAGCGAAAGAGCATTTCTTTATTTTATTTTCTTCTTTCTTCCCTTCTTAATCCGTTCCGCTTATACCTTTACGGTGTCGAGGTTGTTTCTTTAATTTTGATCTCGTTTATTTTCTGAACTCGTTGTTCTGTAGACTGTCTCAAATCATATTCTTTTAGTGAAGTATACACAACAGGGTAAAGTAAAAAAAAAAGTAAAGTAGATGTATCCCAATAACCGACCGTGGAGGCCCATAGGGTTGTGATATGTTGAGGCTCCCACATTTTCTAGAAAATCGGCTCACAGATGGCGGTGAGGTCGTCAGCCTTACGCGCCGGCCGCCCTTTACCCCCATGAATATTCCTGGTACTCCCCAGGGCAATAATGCGGCTGGAAGGATTTGGTAAATTGAAAAATCCACCTCAACGGGATTCGATCCCGCGACTTGTAGCATAGTGCCTCAACCAATTACACCAACGCGTGCCCCCCGTGCACAATAGAGTGCTCACCGTAAAGATTAAAAAGACAGAAATTAATAAAGCAGCAATATGAAGAAGAAAGGGGGAGGCAAAAGAATTAAGCAAGTAAAGAACAAGTAAATGAATGAATTAATTAATCAATCAATCCAACAACGATGAAGTGTTGCGACAACGAAACCCAAAACTTCGAAAACGCCTGTGAGAGGAAAGAAGTAACATTTAGTTTTGTGCGTCTGCAGAAGCGCCACACATCAGTCGCAATATGAAGCACTGGCACGTGCTGGGGTGCAAAGTGACAAAGTGACTCTATGCTAAACGGCGCGTGTTGTATAGCAAAGCGACACGATGTGAAACAACGTCATCAAGCTTGGAAGAAGAAATTTACAATTCCTGGAATTCTTATCGCACCTATCGCTCTGGGATAAATAACAACGAAACAAACAACATTGGCTGGCCTACTTAAACCTCTTTTATGGGGTCCACAGTTTCGTTCCAATTATTTTGTTACCATTCAGTCCGTTAATTATACTGACTGACTGACTGACTCTCTGTCTGAAAGTGGCGGTGAAGTGGATGACTGAGTCCCAGGTTAGAATCGTACCCAGAAACTTGTTACTATTTTGATTTGTCTCATTTTGGTCCGTCACACTACTAATTACAGAGTGGATAATTTTCAGTCCAGTGTGACATACAAGTTTACAACACTTCAGTCTTTTTCACCTTACATGTTTCGATGCGCTTCTGAGAATGATTCTTTTGAATCGAAACATGTAAGGTGAAAAAGACTGAAGTGTTGTAAACTTGTATGTCACACTGGACTGAAAATTATCCACTCTGTAGTTGTTACTATGACTGAGGAGATTTTCTTTTTTTGCCTCAATCTCTTGAAACAGACGAGGAAGCATCTATTGCCAGTCTCTTCTATTNCTCTGTGCTTCAAGTCGCTGCTGATGACGCTGCTTCCGGCATCAGTTTTTGGTGTCTCTCTTCGTCTGATGCCTACCCTTTGACCTGTCCAGCAAGGGAGGCCCTGCCAGTAGCTACGCTACCGCTGGTATACTCAAACTGGCATACTCAAACCCCCTCACCACGATAAGGTGGAGACACCAACGAGGGGGTCTCTTCTATATCCTTCCAAATAATAATTTCCCAAGGATCACAATATTAAACCTTATAAAAGATGTACAAATGAAAGAAGCTGCCAAATAATCTCAACACTAACCACCATATTTATTTTGGTTTAACGAAGCTGTTTCAGATGAAGCCGGTTCAGACTGGCGCATGCTCAGGATTTGGTGCATAAGAAAGGATTTAGAATAAAGCGTCCGTTGTTTACATGCAATTATAAAGCCGGCATTCACCGTAATTATTTGAAGAAACTACAAAAGCCTCAACAGTCTGACCGTGATTCGAACCGCATAACTCCCGAATACAAGCCTAGAATTTCCAAACTGCGGCCGGGATACCGCCTATTCTGATCCAGCTTCGTGGTCTTCCTCAGCTCCTGTAGGCGAATGTCGTGAATATACTTTCATATAAGTCACCGACGGCTCCTATTAGAACCTTACCTTCTCATCATGTATAATAAATATTAGGTGATAAATAGCTGAAACGCCGGTCACGGTAGCCGAGCGGTCTAAGGCATGTACTGTTTTCGCTCGCTCGGAAGCCGGGATCGTGGGTTCGAATCCCACTCAGGGCATGGATGTTTGTATGCGTTTTTCTGTGTTTGTCTACAGGTAGAGGCCTTGCGACGAGCTGATCACTCGCCCAAGGAGTCCTACCGAATGTGTAAGATCTAGAAAAACCTAAGCGAACGGAGAAGTTCATGGAGGTAGGCCTAGGCCCACTGGGGCTGTAGTACCAAGGAAAAAAAATAGCTGAAACTTATTTATTTTGAACAGCATCGATAAATAACATACGTACAAACCAAAAATTCTCTCTCATTGCTCTAATAGTAACAGATAAGTGTTTTGTGCAAAATATTGTCCGTAAGTAAGTCTCATTAATATGATACATCCTGTACATTCATCAGCTTCAATGTAATTGTATTTAAGAGCATCGCTCAATTTAGATGCGACCTCACACAGATTCTCTATTATTCACACCGGATTATTGTTATCCTCAAATAAATAACAGGACATAACAACACACAACTCTCCTACTGCCGGTATTTTCCGATTGGAGCAACATGGAGGTCTATTTATGGACTGAACGTCCTGTAGTTACGGCGTTAAACGTAGATCGTTTTATGCATTGAGCCTTAAAAGTTATATCCTTGACGATAGAGCGGTTGGCGTAGATTGTTTACGCGTACAGGGTCCTACAGCAAGAGCAGGACAGCAGGAAGGAAACTGGGGGAAAGCGAGAATGGTTCTACATATCGACAATAATTTCTATGCGTTTCTTCCGGTACATGACGTAAGAAAATATTATTCGGCAGAATAATCCGCAATTTTACATAAATTTTCATGAATCTGTGAAATTTCAAACACTTCATAACTAAGGGCAGGAGCATAAATTCGCAATTCATCCAGAGAAAGAGCCTATTGATTCCAGTATCCGTCCTAAATGACATATCCGAATCTGAATACTCAACACTTCCTCAGTTGCACGAATAGATAGGTTAACTACATGGTAACGGGTGCGACTCTCATTTGGGGCTAAATGGTAATGTTCTTTTTCTTTTCAGTTTCTAAACATCACACCGTAAATGAATACAAGGACCATGTGAACATTATGCTTTTTGGCAGCAGATGGACATCAGTGGTGATTATGCTCCGGTCACTTCACTCTGAAGCCATCATGTAGACAGCAGACTAAATGAGCCCGAGTCCATATGGACGTACAAACGAGAAAAGAATCCCCATCACCGCCAAGAACTGAGTTTTGACCCGATCTGCAGCCATTCAATTTGATGATTAATCTATTTCTGCACTCAGTTCCGAAAGCTCGGTGTTAAATCCTGACCGAAACCAGCCATCTTCAAATATGTAAGATTTGAGATTTTTAGCTAGTGACTGTGAAGAGTTCTGTTTTCTACGATATAACGTCGCGTTGTCCGTTGCAAATCAATCGACAATGAGAAATTTCTTTTCTAGCAGCTTCATGTTGCTTTCTTGCTTGGTTTATTATTCCACCCTGAAGATGTAGGTGATATGTTCCTCCGAATATTCCGTTCTTTTTCAACGGACTATACGTCATTATATCCCAGAAGACAGAGTTACCATCTTGAGAGATGTTTTGTGGTTAACTTCGTTTCTTGGTGGGGGTCCTTCCCTCTTCGTCATGGGTCTTCCAGACTCGGCTTGATGGGCGAAGCGTCCAACTTCTCGTCCGAGTGACAGGTCGCGAGGAAGTCTCACTGTACAATCCTGCAGCTCGTCATCCGAAGCAGTGCGTCACAACGACAGGAAGAACAAACCGAGCGCAGTACGAAGCATATACGGATCCGAGCGGCGCATTCCACTGGTTAGCAGACACTGGAAGATCCTGGGTTTAATCTTAGCCTGGGGACCGCCTATTCTACCTGACGTTTTTCCTTTCTCTTTCCTTTCTCAGCCTCTGAAGTCAAATTCCGAGATGGGTCTAGTACCTTAAGCTTTGCCACGATCGCTTCCTCCCACATTCTTGCCAGTTACTTACTAATAAACTTGTAACGTTCCCACCTCATGACTCAAGGTACGCGGGTTCAAACCCGGCGGAGTTCGTGGAATTTTTAAGGGCGGAAAAATTCAGGGAACAAGTCCTCCGGGAGGGACTTTAAGCCGTGGGTCCGGTGTCGTAGATTTACGGCACGTAAAAGATCCTCATGTCTCTATGAGACCTCTGAGCAAAATTAGGCAACAATTTCCCGCCCAAGTAGTTTCCAATGCCTCTGGTAGATGGGGGAAATATAAGGTACCGACGGCCGACCTCGTTGGCTGAACGGGGCTGATAGCACGCACCAGTACCGGTAAGGTATGGCGACAGTAGAAATTAAAGGGGGACGCACAATGGACCACTAACTGGTCTAAGTGCATGGGGAAACTCACCCCCTCTAATAATAATAATAATAATAATAATACTTTTACAATATGACTTACTGAAAACGCCGTTGATTGAGCCAAGATAACACACAAGGATCATGATGATGGCAAAAGTAAAGGTAAAATTGTCCCTGTGTTTAATTAGCCAAACGCCACGTCATGAAGACCTATGCGGAGTGGGGGTATAGCTCCACCATTCTTAGCCTCGGCACTAGACGGAGGCGAGTGGCCAAGACCGACGCCCCGGCTGCTTTATACCCGGAGAAAGTGCCCCCGATTCCGACTGGACAGGCTGGTTGGGCCTGAGAACCTGTATGAACTATGTGGAGTAGAGAGAAATCTCTTGCCCTTGCCAGAAATTCAAACCCAGCCGTCCCATCAGTACCCTGTTACTATACCGACACCCTCATAAAGATGGCACGAAATTTAAAGCCAGTCAGTTGCAGTATGTGATATCCTTGTTCATGATAAGTGCATAGCAGTGAAAGCGGTCCTAGTCGCCTTTTTTTTTAAGGTGTGTACAGACTTAAGCCGTGGGCACTGCTTGACTACAACTTGGAGTTCAGCTGGGTGGGACATTCAGTATTTGTTATGTATTCGCTTGAAAAGATGCCTTGCCGTAAATTCGCACCTTATCTCTAAATGTATTCTACGTCGGAACGCGCAAGAAGGCTTAATCAATGAAAATGTAAGAAGAAAATACCATAAAATAAGAGGAATATTGGTGATTTTTTAGTGAGAGTATTCGTTTCCACGGAAATAACTAAGAATGTGACATTATGTGGCTTGGTATAACATTACCAGAGTTTCGCAGCAACTTGCTATCTCCATTTTCAGAATAGAACAATAATCGTATGTAATATGTAAATGCTATGACGAATATTCAGCTTTCGCCCTTGGTAAGTTGCCCCCTCGACGGTAGACTACACACTCTGTCGGCTGATAAATATCTGTAATTCCTTGCCTGAATATGCAGCTAACTCCATGGAAGAAATTCCTTTATGAGCAACTAGTAGTCGTTCAGCTAGTTAAGTGATTTCTTCCTGTTTATGGAATTCTAACTTTCATTATCTTATTCACATTATCCCTCCTTCGGTCTCTACCTTATTCCAGATGAATCCAACTCACGTCGCTACACCACGTGACTTTAAAACTCCTTTTAAAGTCATCCTCCCTTATACGCCCACGTTTTCCAAGTGGTCTCCCCTTCATATTATCCAACTAAATATTTGTATATGCATACGTGCTACTCAGCTCTGCCTACGTATGTCCCACCAAACCCATTCTTCTTGAGATGTCCAATGCATTCCTAATGTAAGAAGTTACACTGTAGCTAGTATTCTAACATTCTACCCCTTTCTGACTTGTTCCGTATCAGAACTGATTCTGAAACAACGGATCATTAGACCATTTGGAAAGACTTCTCGGACGGGGACAGACCTACCGTTGAGGTGTTTACCCGCACAAGACAACAAAACATAACACAGAAAGACGTCGACATACAGCAATCCATTTAATATGTAAACATACTTCTCAATTCTTAGAGCACCAACAGTTTTGAAAAGGTCTGTATATAATTCCAGAAGGCGTGTTGGAATACGTTCTGAAATCAATTTAATATGGACTCTCGACTTCGACACAAGAACACACGCAATACATATTTGAAACCCGTTTTCGAAAAGGAGACCGCCTCTGTGGTCTAGTTGTCAGAGTTCCTGGCTACAGATCCAGAGGCTCCGGATTCGATTCCCGGAGCTACCAGATTTTCTGAGAAGTAGTAGGTCTGGAATGGGGTCCACTCAGCCTCGAGAGGATAATTGAGAAGTTATTTCAAGGAAATAGCGGCTCTGGTCTAGAAAATCAGATTAACGGCCGTAGGGGACCTGTTGCGCTGACCACGTAACACCCTCCATCCGCAAAAGTTGGCACTAACTTCGTCGACAAGCGGCGGTCGCTCGGTCGGTATAGTTCGCTTGCGGACTACAGGCCACAGAGTTTGTATTTTGTTTTGTTTTGTTTGTTCGAATAGTAATAAAGTAAGAAAATATTATGTTTAACAAGGTCTCCGTTACCTCATGGTTTGTGCAAATCACCTGTTATCAAGGGGAATAAGCGAGACGGGGCATATAGTTCGAGTGGAAGAAACAACAAGACGTGCTGGGAAGAACTAATCGCCGACTTTCCTTTGATACGAGGCGGACCGCACAGAAAACGAAAATATAGGGGGATACAGACAGACAGAGGCAAGGACAGCCAAGTGATTTCACACGCGTTACAAGACTAAAAAAAAATAGGGGGAAATACATAGAGAGAGAGAGAGAGAGAGAGAGAGAGCCAAACAAACAGCAAGGTGTTCTCATAAGTTTCCTTTTAGTTTTTTTTTTTTTTCAAAACAAGGAAAGCAGGCTAAAAAATAAAGCGACAGAAATGTTATCTCATAAGCCTTATTTCATTAAAAAAAAAAAGGTATGTAGAATTTTAAATGGGGAGACATCTAAGAAAGTGTACGCTTGGAAGACCGAGAAGGAGATGCAAGTGTAACATTAAGATGGATCTGAAGAGTGTAAGTTGTGAGGATGGGAGGTGGAAGGAACTGGTTGTATATACTGTTTCATAGCAAGCTTTAAATTAATAGTATTGAATCCCTGGAGTGTGTAACCGAGGTTGGTTTTCATCTCAAAATTTCTTTCGTACTTAAACGTTCAGTAAAGTAATGAGCGTGACAGGGCTAAGTTGAAACCAAACAAAGAACATACCAATGCAAGTCTCTGACATTCAGTTCTGATGCCCTGTAGGCCTTTATCTCGAGAAGCAGCAGCCTGTGATGCATGTGTATTGCGACAATATCACTTGAGAAGCAGAAGAACATCTGCATAGAAACGAAATGTAAGGTTCTTGATAATGAAGTTTCCTGCTAGTAACTATTTTTTTATTTTATTTTACGTAATCGTCATCATAATGGCATATCAAGTTTCCTGGATGTTGGCGATACAAGCCAGCTAGACAGACAGACGGCAACATGCGTGTCTGCTTTCCCACGCCCGGCCTGTTTCCTGCTTCAGCACCAACTTTTTTTTTTTTCATCTCCGATGATGATTTGCTGAGTGTGGCGAGATTGGTTCGTACTTTGTTCTGCCATTTCTCTTTGGAAAATGAAACTGGATCCTCAAACTACAATTTCATTGCCCATCCATCTGTAGTGTTTCTATTGTGTTGAAATTATGCCAGTGAACACTCAGGCTTATAACTAACTGGAGAGGTGTTCTCCAGTGGAGGACACACAATTTCAAAAAAGTATTCTTTACGAGTTTGACCTTGGTGTTAGTTTGTTGCAGACAGAAAGCTATCGCGGCAAGGCCGGAAGGGCCCTGCCATACCTCAAGCGGTTAGTCGCTGGATTGCCACCGCGGCGGCCAGGGTTCGATCCCGGGTCTGGCCAAGTGGGATTTGTGGTGGACAAAGTGGCGCTTGGGCAGGCTTTCCCCGAGTACTTCGGTTTCCCCTGCCAATCTTCATTCCACCAATTACTCCACAATCACCCTCGCCTATCATCTAGGGCTGGTACAATAGGCCAGAATTGGCCGCAGTACAAGGAACTTAGTCCCACCCCACTAGCAATAAAAAAATAAATACATCAGAAAATGTTTCAAAGAAAATCTGTAGATAATAAGAACTGTATCTTATAGTACGTACAATATTTTTCTTGAAGATGCTTTCAAAAAAGTCGATCAAGTTGTGTTTGATCTTCGAGTAAAACAGAAATTGCATTGAGCTGATGTGAACCTATCCTAAATATTCTTCTGGCTTCCAATAAAAAGGAAGTAAAGTTGTCCCTGTGTTTAATTGACTAAGAACTACGCCATGAAGACTTAACGAGCAGTGAACATATAGCTCTACTATTCTTGACCTCGGCACTAGATGGAGGTGAATGATTAGCTTTACGCCCTTGCCACTTTACGCCCAGTTGAAAAGCCTCCGATACCAATGGTAGAGAAGGGCGGGTGGACCCCAGAGACGGTCTGGACGCTGTGGAATGGAGAAAAATTTCTTTCTACTGCCAGGAATCGAACCCCAGCCATCTAGTTCGTAGCCAGTCGCTATACCTACTCAGGTATGCAAAAGCTATTCGAATATGTTGAGCAGTTTCGGAGATGAAACCTTCGGACAGATGGATGGATAATTAGACCTCTTCTATATAGTGCTACACGCACATGCTGTATGGTGTACAGAGAACGCATACTGCTCGTAGGTCTAAAAGTGAAAATGAAAATGCAATACTGAACAACCTGAAATTTCCATTGCCACTGTGAAGATATTTCGATCAGTCCGTTCCGTCTTAGTGCTTATTTCTTTGCTTTCACCCTCACCTCACAGCTGAGAATTATTTAAGCAAGCTTGTCCGTTATTTACATCTCTGCGCCCTTACTAATTTTCTTATGAAGATTGCATGATAATAGGTATTTAATATGGAGACTAATTATTAAGATGCCTCCTTACACTGCAATTATATTTGACATGTTCATTCATTCCGCCCGACTATGGAAGAAGTATATTTCTCTTAAACTTTGCTATCCACCTTCTAGATTACACGACGTCATAGCTCAGAAGACTATAATATTGTAACGTGGAAACCTAATGCTACACAACAGTTTGGTAAACGACTTCCCGAATAAGAGCGTGACAACAATAGTAGACATCCAGTGCTATGCAACGGCAACGTAATACACCTCTATAACAATAGAGGAATTGCTAGGATACGGTGTTCTCAATGTGTTTTCTGTCCGTGGTCCGTGCCGAAGGTTTATATGTGATAACGAAGGTCGTTTGCAGCCAGTCGTAGAATGAGAAGCAGAATGAAGTGAGACCTCGGTGGTCAAGTTTGATTGTGAGCTGTAATAATTGATTGAAATTGTAAAGAAATGCCAATAAATCCAATCACCAAATCCAGAACCCAATATTACTAGTCACGAAAACCCTAATACGTGGTAATATGAATCTTAAACACTGTGAAAATCTAAGATAATATTCATTCCTTGATGTGTATTTAATACACATGATGTTTTGGTAGCTGGTCTTCTTTCTGTCTTCAGGTGACTTACTGTCCTATCCTTGTGGGAGTGGACAGCAATGAACTCTCTGACTACTAAATCTGGATTAAATTTGCACAGTTCTTCAAATATTGTTATTTCGATTTATCTGTAATGTTTATTAAAATAGCTGACAGACGTATTTAAAAATCACGGGGCTATAATATTTAATTTAAATGTAGTATCTTCATAAATCGGAACTAATATATATATATATGTTTAGATAGCAAAACTGTCGAAAACATTATCTCTCTTGTTATGCCGAAACAGTGCTATAAAGCTATCCCTGTAACAGGCCGTGAAGGCCAATAAGATTGTGAGACGTCGAAATTTCCACATTTTCTCTAGAAAATCGGCTCACAGGTGGTGGTGAGGTTGTCAGCCTTACGCGTAGGCAGCCGTTTACCCCCCAGGAATATTTCTGGTACTCATTTCTGTTAGGGGCTAAGTCGACCCCAGAGCCATAGTGCGGCTGGAAAGATTTGATCAATTGAAAAAATTCACATCATCGGGATTCAGACTCGCGGCCTTCCAGCTTGTAGCACAGTGCCTCAACCAACTACGCTATCGCATGCACCCTCGTAACTAGATAACTAAATTAAAATCACGTTCCGGTCGCTTTACTCCCGGGTAAAGAATGTGCGGTACCTTTGGGCAGGAAGTTGGATGAAATTTTGGTTCCCTACTAGGAGTTTGCATAGTAACACAAATTGCCACAGGGTTATTCCTAGCCATGTACTACTGCCTTAACACAGAAGCTGCATTTTCCAGAGTAGCACACATCTGTCGAGATGTAAATTATGGGTGAATTCTACAAACTTGCCAATGGAGCAATGTGCTCGGACTAGGTGTCAAAGAGAACACTTCTTGTTCCACCGAGGGCACATCCGCCGTCCAGCCAATAACCAGTGGTTATGCTGACTCATAGTTTAATTTCAATAAATCAAACAGAAAAGAAAAACAAATTAAACAAACGAAGGACATTAAAATAAAAAATAACCATCCTGATGTATCTATCGATCAGTATTCCTTAGTATTCTATAAATATTCGTTTTGTATCTCCACCAGAAAATTGAATATCCTAGTGATACTTCTTGTTGCTATTGTGAGTCCTGCCGGAAAAGTGTAAAGATTGAACCTTAAAGCAGGCCCAATGGTTTGCTCCATCTCATTTAGAGCGCTTCACAATCACGCCATTTCTCTGTTGGAGTGTATCAAAATGGTGATTCTAAGTCAGTAACACAGGAACTGATCAAATGTACACATTTTTTTAAAGACGAAAATGGCGAAAATAATTATTTTCAACGGAAATACACGTATATCTAAAGAATATTAAATATAATCCGATCGGATTATAGATTATTCTTCCAAAAATCATATATTATATTATTCTGGTAAGAGTTTCCTCAGATCCATGTATATTCTGCCATGCCATGATACTTAACATGCATTTGAACTTCCTAATTACATCTACAGAAATAAACATGTAAACACGAAACACCGCAGCAGGAACGAGAGAGGTAAAATTTGAAGCTAATAATTTGCCTGCACATCTCCTGCTTTCATTCATTCATCAGTAATCTGTCAGATGACAGGTCCACAGTCTCTTCCAAAACAGTTCCTCCACTTAATGCGATCTCAAGCTTTCTCCTTCAATTAAAATATCTTCTTCCGTCTTCTTCCTCGTCTTCTGGGCACTTCTATCTGCCCCTCCGGTTTCTTTGTCTCCAGAGGAAACATCTCGCATACATGGTATCTCTGTTTCTGAAAAAGAGACTATCCAGGAAAAGTGATCATGTGGCAGTTTTTCCATTTGCTCTCCACATCGCAGTACAACAGCCGTTCAAACCACTCTGGTCACGCCTGTTGCTATACGAACTAGAACTATCTCGAGCATCATTTCCTCTGTTTTTCAAGTAGCTGCTGATGATGCTGCTTCCGGCATCAGTTTTTGGTGTCTCTCTTCGTCTGATGCCTACCCTTTGACCTGTCCAGCAAGGGAGGCCCTACCAGTAGCTACGCTACCGCTGGTATAGCTCTCAGGGTCCTTGGCATACTCAAAACCCCTCACCACGATAAGGTGGAGACACCAGAAGTTTTCTATTTGTTCATTAACATTCCTGCTTCGTATTCTGAGGTCCTAGGCCTGAATCCTTGACCTCAGCTTACAGTCTTTGTGGTTTGTCTGGTCCCCTCCAGAAATATTCAGCGATAGTGCCTCAAAATACGCCAAGACTGCCATCTTCCATGAAATTTCCAATTCGCCATTCAAAGATGAACTTGAAAAACCAATATGATGTGCAGAACGCTCTGTTAAGTAACCGAAGACAGAATTAATGATCGACATGTCATTCGAAGCTCTAAGTGCACTACAAATACAATTCCCTACATACTCAGTTAATTCTAATAAAAATTGTAGACCATATGAAGGCCACTTCCCGTTCATAAGAACGCACCAATTTAAAGGGAACCTCAGCAGTGATGGCACCAGCAGCAAACGTCTTTGGTCAGTTCGCAAGCCAGATCAAAATAGTGAATGCATTTCGCGCAATGCTTCCCAGTAACAAACAGACCTGCTTGTATCTTGTGGGTTACGACAAGATGATATCAGTACCTAGATTATGGAATGGAATGATGAATTATAAAGGATCTGAGAGGAAGCAGTAGTGGTCTAATCAAGGCACAATCCCTGCATTTTCCTGGACAGACTTAGAAAAACAACGAAGGACATCAAGATAGTAGGAATTCCGGCCGAGGTTCGAACACAGCACATTCGATACAAGTTTAGAGCGTTACCGCTACGCCAAACCGATCCGTTCCTACGTTCATTAACAACAGACTCCGTGGCCTGCAGTCCGGAAGCGAACTATACGGACCGAGCGACCGCCGCTTGTCGGTGAGGTTAGTGGCAACTTCTGCGGATAGAGGATGTCGCGTGGTCAGCGAAACACATCCCCACGGCCGTTAATCTCGGTTTTCTAGACCGGAGCCGCTATTTCCTTGAAATAGCTCCTTAATTATCCTCACGAGGCTGAGTGGACCTCGTTCCAGACCCACTAATTCTCAGAACAACTGGTATCGCCAGGACCTCTGGATCTGTAGGCAGGAACACTGACCACTAGACCACAGAGGAGGTCTCATTAACAACTGTTATTTGTATTAATGAAAATGGGAGACATAAGTGAAGATTCTTAGGATTCGGCCTATTAATTTCAGGAACGGAAGAGCATTTGTCAGTAGTTTGTAAACACGTTTTTGTTTTATTTCGAGAAATTTACGCATAGGCCAAATGCAGTGTCGGTTGGGAGCACACTGCTGATACGGATTAATATAATGGGACTGTCACCTTCCTTTATTGCGGTTACACAAATGGACGGTATTATGGCATACGGGTAAATAGAAGTGTATTCATTCCATCAGTTCGGTGAGCATATCGTAATAATCTGAATTTAACACACTCGAGGCGTTTTGTGGAGAGAAATCTTGTAGGCGGTCCTTGTTTGTTTATTTATTTACCTCTATAATGTAATATGTAAATGTTATGATTTTTCTTGACCGTAAAGGTGTGTTTACAGCATATTCTGAGTACAGCCAATAAGATTCAAGTAAAATAAAACAATTTCTTTACGAGGTGTACCATCTATGCATTTGGCACAGATAGACGAAGGAAAATAGACGTGAAGCACTGTCATTCGATATTGGAACACGNNNNAAAAAAAAAAAAAAAAAAAAAAAAAAAAAGCGAAGTCGTAACTTGGAAGACAGCCCGAAGCAATGAAGGACTAGACGGTCTCGGGTTCTCGCCCAGACAGGGTCAGGAATGTGGAGTGCGCCTGGACAACGTGTATATTTAACATTCAATCAGGCGTGCCAATTCTACAGTATACTATTAAAAGAGTGGCACAAGTACAAGAAAGCTGACATACTTTGAATATTTAGAAGTGCCTTGCTGTGAAAGCAACACTGGCGCGTATCTCGTCCATTAGAGAAGTACGAGTAAAGTGTATATATTGGACTTCAGGCTTAAACACATTGCTGTGAAAGCATAGAAGTGGCGCTGATATAACAATCGATATGTTAGACTTCGATACTTGAGGGGGGCGATCGGTCAGCTTTCTACTCTTTGGATGGGAGGTTAGGTCGGCCCCTGAACTCACACCATTTAACACGTCATTCAACAATAACCAGTTGCCGTACCTCGTTTCTCGGCATGGGTTGGAGATATACGCACAGAAACAGTCAGATTCCTTAATATTTTTAATGTTCTAAAAAAATAACTAGTCACAAAAAATATTAAGCATTACAGTGAACTTCAGAATATACGTAAATAAACTCATTTTCGTTATTTTTCGTTCGTCCTTGTCACGCGTCGGCTCTCTTGGCCTGTCATGATTCCAACATGTCTCAAAATCTCATTTCAGAAACTTGAATTCTATTTTTAATACTACCATATTCTTCATCGTCATCATCATCATCATCATCCCCAGTTAAAACTATAGAACATTTACCATAATTTTGTTTCTCCTTAGTTTATTACCGAACATAGCACAGTTGAACCGTACACAAATACAGATCATTACTTCTCATCAATAAACTGACGCAACAAATGATTACTGATCAATGTACTAACTACTGTAAGAATGGCTCAAGCTGTTAGTAGCTGGCTTCCCACCGCGGCGGCCCGGGTTCAATCCCAGGACTGGTCAAGTGGGATTTGTGGTGGACAAAGTGGCGCTGGGGCGGGTTTTCTCCGAATACTTCGGTACAATAGGCCAGAAGTGGCCGCAGTACAAGGGACTTAGTCCCACCCCAGTAGCATTAAAAAAAGTACTGTAAGAAAGTTCTTTAAATAAGATCTTCATTCATAAGTAATATCCCTTTAATTGCTCAGAGACTCAGTGACTAAATATGAAAGTTCGATTCTTATACTTGTCTCTGGTCGCTGCCTCGCTGCCTCACTGCACAGTTCGCACAGATGCACCCCCGAAGGTAGCTGCATAGCTATGGAAGTAAGATCCAGTCTAAATGGAGATGGAGCAAGTACATTTTCGTTTTCAGACAAATTAAACAGTTCCGTATAGAATCTGTAAATACATAATTGCATTTGTCTAGAAAAATCTGTAAGCGCTATCTCAAGGGACAATTTTGGAGTCCAGTTGGAATTAGCACTTTTACATTAACACTTGTTCAAGTGCGCCCAAACCTTCACACAAAATTCCAGCGAAAATTCCTTTACAATATTTTCCTTATTATCTATGCTTGGGTCTCCCAAGTGGCCTNACCGACGTTTCGGAGGAATGTATCGCCTCCATCTTCAGGGAAGAAGGAAAAATAAGAAATCTGCAAGCGAAGAAACCGTGAGAACCTTCTACCCTGAAGATGGAGGTGATACGTTCCTCCGAAACGTTGGTTAACACCACATCTACACGGTGCCACATCCCAGAAGACTGCTTTCTTCACAGCATTAAAATTCTTTACACTGAGAGACCGCGTATTACACCCACATAAGACTGGTAGCTATTCTAATAAGGAAAATGCCAATTAATTAATGTTCCACTGCATAAAAATGTTTTAAGTTATTGTCTCCGGACGTGTATCATGACAGATATTCAAGTCACATAAATGAATTATGCCTAATGGGTCTAGACACGCCGGTTGAGTGTATGAGAAGTAACCTGAAATGCAACAGGGAAAAATAATTCCAGTTTAAGATGGCAGCACATTCAAGTAGAGATTGCATACATACATACTTAAGGTCAACCGGTTTAATTTTCTCGTGTAATTCTGTTATTATTGCAGTAAAACGAGTCTCATATATACATCTGTGTGTGTTTAACGGTTTTACAGACAGAGTACACTTATGTTAATTATTTACTTTTATGTCAAATATAAAATATTGTTGTTACTCATTCTAATCCACTGTAAGAATAATTAAATGAGGAATCTAAAAGAATTTTGAGCAGATAAGAGAAAGGTGTTTTCCACAATGAATAATGCACCAGGCTGCACAAAAAATTCACAAGTTTCGTGCTCAAGGTGGCATATGAATCCAGATAAAGCACCGTCCTCTTCTATGCCTAGTGACGCAGAATATTTTAATCTAACGGATTCTATAGAATAAGCATCTCCTTTTCTAAGCTGTACCTGAAAGCGAGGACGGCCATTCTATGAAACACTGCAATTTTAGAGGTTTATATTTCAAAACACAGACAACGGCTAGTAACACTTTCGCCATATTTTGGAACTATGGGTCCACTACAAGTATACTTCTTATCGGTAATGAACGATAAGCCTAACTGATTCACATATTTTCTCCAGGAGATCCAGACTCTACTAACCTTATTGCGTCTATAATTTTGAGCTTTAGAGGCATGCTGTAATATTATTACAATTATTTTCTTTGAAATTTTATGTTATATTCAAATATAATTAAAGAAAAAAAAGAAAGAGGAGACGAAACAAAGAAGAATCAGAGGAACAGGTACCCAGACTCGAAGAATATTTCTGCGCACAAACTGTGAGTGCAACAATTAAAAATGCGAGTAAATGAGAATTCACAAATATGTAACACTTGATTTAGTAATATTCCAGTCTCCTTTATTTACAATAAAACAAATATTTATCGTATTTCTTAATATATCCAAACTACCTAACGTCGGAAAATTAATGAAACAAGAAGTTTTGGCAAGTATTAATGATTTTATACTTTTTACAGTTGTCCATCTAAGTGAAGATAACAGATATATTAAATATTTTTATTATATGACGTAGTGATCTATTTCGAAAATTCATGACTATTTTGGGTCTTTGCATGAATTCCGAAAATATAAGTTACGGGTTTCTTTTTCAGATTTCTCTGATAATATCATGGTTACGCACTGTTGTCATATTTGCAATTTTCAGCATTGTACGTATTGTATATCAGTACGTTTATGCTGCATCTGTACTCTTAAGTTTCTCAGGTACGCTATGTTCGCTATACGAACAGAAAAATATCTCCGTTTATTGCCAATGTGACTGGCCACACAGACTTCCGTACGCTACGTACGCTATGTTCCCTATGTTAGCTGTGTCGCAGAGTGTACACAGCGTACGTAGCGTACGTAGCGAACATAGCGTAGCGCTCTGTGGCCGAACCTTTAGGCTCACAACCTCACCGCCATCTGTGATGCGACTGTCTAGAAACTGTGGGAGCCTCGACGTCTCACAGCCCTATGGGCCTCCACGGCCTGTTAGAGGGATAGCTTTACCTTTTTGCCTATTATACAAAAAGAACCGAAAAAACAGGTACATATTTTTCGAAGATCTACTATTGCACATCAGTTCAGCACATTACATTACGGAGCGCTAGTGCTGCTGTCATCTCGAATTGTCGCAATATTGTTTTTACTATGAAAAAAAAAGTGTCTTCAAAAGATACCGACTTGAAACACGCGGGCGCTCAGACATAGCCACCCTTATGTGCACATTCTGCAACGAATGCAAGCTAACAAGAATTAGTTAAATCTATCACACAATTTTTTTAAGAGTTCGAGAATAGGATTACTTCTTCGGAACCTTATTATGGAGCTAACTGTCTGACAGTCCTGTCCACTTGATTCATATGTGGACGGCGATACTACAGACAGGGTCTCCCACGGATCTTAGTCCGCGTCCTACGCCACAGGAAGTCACTGCAGGTGCGAAATGCTGAAATGTCATTCAATGTAGGATTTGAAATTTTGTATGATGTCAGAACAGTGAAACGTCCAACAAATATCAAAGAAAGTCATAAAAGAAAACGAATAATAATAACAGGTGACGGTATAACTTGTTCTCATATCCCGCTCACAGTAACTAATCAGACTTGTAACTAAGATGTCGATACAGTGATGGGTTGTAAATTGGCCGTCATATACCTGTAATCTAAAACTGGTGAAATTATAACTTATACAATTACGTAGTATAATTACAAAGACAAAAACAACACCGTCCAGTGTGACTATTTAAGTTTTATCACTTGAAAACTCATCACCCTTACATGTTTCGATCCCTACGGATCATCCTCAGAGGGCATCAGTACGTTTTCCGGAAACTACTATTACAATAGGTGTTAAAATATATACATACACATATAATGTCTGAAATACACAATGTACATAATGTTCAACTTTTGACAGTCACAACAGCCTTCCTGGTATTAAAATTTTTAAAGTTTCTTAAAAACTTTGTTGTTTAAGATTAATTTTTTTTTATAAACCATGTAGGTTCGTGTCAATTCTCCTATTATCTTTCTTGGAGGTGGCTGATCTTGTGCCGCTTGTCTATCTTGAGAAAGGAGATTCTTAGTAGTGTCCGTGTTTATCCGTTGCTTGCTGTCTTGTTTACACTCGTAGTATAATCCTTCGAAATTCTAAAAATACCAAACGCTAAAAGGAAGCATACTAACATTTTTATGTGGGAGTACTTTAGTTGAAGCATCGCTGTTTTCCTTTTGCCTCATATGGGCCACGGATCTAGTTACGTGTGAGGCTATTCAGCTTATGACGTATCATATGCGGAATGTGCATCCTATTTTTTAAGTTTTGTTTCTGTATATAAGGACGTATTGCAAACGTTTCTGTGTTTCTACTGAGTCCTCCTTCAAGACGAAGTAACTAAATAAAATCCACTGCAAGCAAGGATGTCGGCAATACAGCCAACAAGGTGCAATCATCAAGGAAAGTCAATTGAGTCTAGTGAAAATCATAAATCTTCGTTCTTTTACCTCAGAAGAACAAGGGTGGAGTCCGTATAACCATAACAGCTGTTCAATCCTTATGCTTCCGAGGTACAGATTTATAAGTCTGTCTCGAAAAAAAAAACCCCTATTTACATACAGTCGCGCCACAAAAGCAATAATAAAGGATTAAAGGGGTCGAGAACCTGTACAAAATAAAAGGAAATTAAACAAAGAATTGTAAGAGAGAAGAATAGGTTTGATTCAGCTCGTGTAGGTGCAATGATGGCAACCTATTTCGGCTGACGTCGGACATAGAGGTTTTGCCTCACAGGATTCATTTGATAATTGTTTTCCGAGAAATATATTTTTGTTTCAGCCTCAAACACCTAACACTATACTTATCCAGACTCCTATAGCTATGGGGGCACGCGGTAGCGTAGTTGGTTGAGGAGCTATGCTACAAGCCGGAAGGTCGCGGGTTCAAGTTCCGATGAGGTCATTGGATTTTTTCAGTTAACCTAATCCTTCCAGCCGCACTATGGCCCTAGGGTCCACTCAGCATCTAACAGAAATGAGTACCAGGAATTAATTAAATAATTTTCCTGGGGAGTAAAGCGCGGCCGGCGCGTAAGTCTGACAACCTTACCGCCATCTTTGAGCCGATTGTCTAGATAATGTGGGACCCTCAACGTCTCACAACCCTATGGGTCTCCACGACCTGTTACAGGGATAGCTTTACTTTTTTACTTTTACGAGTACTTATAGCTATGAGAAAAATATGGCCGAATTTTCTTCCAGCTATCAAATACTTTCATCCCAAGAAATTTACGTATATAAAAATAATTAAATAGAATTTGTGTCTCTTTCAACAGAACGATACGTTAACAAAGAAATTTAGCAAGTGTCTACAGTATGTAGCAATACACATCTCATTGAGTCCAGGAGTACTGGAACTAGGACCATGGCTGGCACCACTTCATGTTGGTAAGTAACTTGTGACGTGTTCTTGGCACTAAGCAGTGAAAAGATTTGCCATCCCTGACCTAGGGTGATAATAAAGACTGCATGTAAGTTATTGGCAACAGATAAAATCAATTATTTAGAGTCAAACGTTTGTAATTCAAGTCGTTAGGACTATTATAATTAAGAATCTTATGCATGTTCTACATGATAAAAGAGACGCAAATGTTGTAATAAAGGAGGTGTGTATTCTCCACTCATCAGGGTTCCGCACTTAGCAATTAAGCGACATTGCAGTCGAAGTGTCATCTCTGTTGTCATTCCTTTAAGTATTGAGCGCACGGAAGTTCATGAAAGGAATACGGATGAGAGCTCTCTAAAACAGATCGGGCAAACAGTTTTACTCTCAGGGATGGATGATACAAGGGTCGAATTGATCTGGAACCGAAGAACCTCGCGCGAAAATGTTTATGTTTCAGAAATATCTAATTTGCTTTAATTTTTTTAAATGTTAAAGCATTATTTATAACCATTTCAAGGTGTTACAACACGTATGAAACAAAACCTGAATTATGTAAGATTTGAGGTTTTCCCGGCGGTGACTGAAGAATGCCGTCTTCTGGGATGGGGTGCCGTGTCGGCAGCCACCTGCTCAAGGTGGTTCCTCGATCGCGGATTTTTCTACCCTGAAAATGGAGGCGATATGTTCCTTCAAAACGTCGGTTCAAGCAAGATCTACACGGCGCCACATCCCAGAATATTGTATTCTTCAAAATCAGAATTAGTTCCAGACGCCATTATAATACCTAGCCGTAGATAAAATCAGTATAAATACCAAACACATGTTCATTCATTCATTCATTCATCAATGGCTCTAGAGCCCTCTGTTGGGCCCTGGCCTCTTTTTCAGTTTCGTATTTTTTTTTACGCAGACGGTTGAACGCACTGGCCGAGTAATCAGCCCGTCGCAAAGCCGCTACCTACACACAGGACAACACGAACACAGAATAAACGAACACAGACATACATGCCTTGACTGGGATTCGAACCCACGGTCACAGTGTTCGAGAGAGGGAAGACAGTTCATGCGCTAGACCGCGCGGCTACTGTGACCGGCACCAGAGACAATCAGGGTGAAATTTACCCATAGGCCCATATCAAACAGTTGTACGGAACAGATTTCTTCTTGAGAACTGACAGTCGCTCAGTTGGTCAACAAATTTCACGCCTTTTATGAAACCTGAGGTTCATTACCGTGTTCATAAAAGACTGTCACTGAATTTTATCCTATGCCAGTTGAATTCAAAAATATTCTTTAAGAACTAATTTAATATAATTCTTACATCTACGCCNCATTTACAAATGTATAATTAAACCAATTTGGACATATGGTATAGAACTAAGGGGCTGTAGTAAACCATCAAATACCAAAATCCTTCAGTCATTCCAATCCAAAACACTCCGTATGATATCTGGAGCTCCATGGTACGTCTCTAACCAAACTTTACATGAAGACTTCAAAATACCATCAATACAAGATGAAATCAAGTCAAACATAAACAGATACAAAGACCGAACAACAGAGCATGAAAACCAGCTCATAAGTGACCTATTCACTCAACCCTTAGAAAAGAGAAGACTGAAAAAATCTGGCCAGAAGACCTTCTCGATGAATTGTAATCATACGGAGAACCATTACTGAATGGTACCCGTCACAAGCCTCCGAATTTTAAACCATTTACTAATTACTCATGCTGCTACTGTGGAGTAGATTGTAAATTTGTAAGAAATAAAGAAATATATATATATATTGCAAGCATTTCTCGTCTTCCCTACGCGTCCTACGTACCCCGTGCTAGTTCACCCGTGTTCTGAGCTTTCGTGGAGGCTGGTCTATTTGTGGACCCTATTATATAAGAGAACTTTCAACATAATTCATGAAGCAACTCTGTATTGCCTTGGTTCTGTTGGTCGAGACTGGCCAGTAGCCATGCAGCACTCCAATGCTTATGACCAGAATATCTCCTCTCATATAATACAGTATTATGTATAACTTAAAGTTAACATGTATTACTATGTGTAATATTATCAACTACTTCACCTCCTCTTCAGACATACACCCATCCTGAATATTTCTTCTTGCTGTTGAGAAAAACCACCAAAGAGTAGGCTTACTGGTAAGATCCCCTGAACTTCATTCACTAAGCACCACACCATAAACATGCATAGTGAAGTGTAGATAACAGTTCCACCATTCTTAACATCGGAACCAGAGGAGACGGGTGACCTACATTCGTAACTACGCGTAGACCAGGAGATCTTTTGCTTCAGCTGAATTAAGTCACTCTACTACAATCACGCTTGACGACAAGTCATTATACAATACTGTACATAACAACATATGGTTGTGAAACTTCGTTTCTGACATTAAGGGAGGAACATAGACTGAGGGTGTTTGAGAACAGGGTGTTGAGGAGAATATTTGACCGAAGAGAGATGAAGTGACAGGAGGTTTGAGAAAACTGCATAATGAGGAGCTTCATAACTTGTACTCTTCTCCAAATACAATTAGAATAATCAAGTCAAGGAGGGTGAGATGGGCAGGGCATGTAGCACGAATGGGAGAAGAGGAATGCATATAGGATATTGGTGGGAAAGCCAGGAGGAAAGAGAACACTGGGAAGAGCAAGGCGTAAGTAGGTGGACAATATTGGGGTGGATCTTAGAGAGATAGGATGGGATGGTATGGACGGGATTGATCTGGCTCAGGTTAGGGACCAGTAAAGTGCTCTTGTGAACACGGTAATGAACCTTCGGGTTCCATAAAATGCTGGGAAATTCTTGAATGGCTGCAGATTTGGCTTCTCCTCGAGAAGGGCTCGGCTCCGTAAGTAAGTAAGTAAGTAAATACATAACAACACGAAACAAAAGGCACAAAAATAATACAAACTGTGTAGGGTCCATGTTAAGAGCAGTCCACTTCGTTCGGCATGACCAAATGAACTACCCGTTTCCCTACACCTGCTTGTATTCCTTAGATATACTGACGATGACGATGATGATGATATGATGATGATGAAATAACTTTTTGTCTTCCATCCCTTGATCTACTTCTTCGAGAAATCCGTAGCCACTCAGAACATGGGTGTAACTAGCACGTCAGAAATTCCATTACAATAGTAAGGCTGATATGCCTTGAAGTGTGCTTATTGTGTAGCTACTCATTCTGTAATTTTCATTTCCTTCAAACAAATTCCGAGATAATGTTACTAGCTGGCCACGACAGCTTCCTTCCAAGTCCATTCGAATTCATCATTCATTACTCATCCACCATTCAACGTTATATAGTCTAGATACTGATAAGATAGTGGAAAAAAAACAGCAGAACAAATCCCTGTTTATTTCATTCCCCCCCCCCTCTCTCTCTCAGGCTCAGATATTCTCCTTAGCACACGAAACAAACAGGAATCTCCCTTATCGGTGGAAGTTTCACGTCAAACACAAATGAAAATATAGTGTTATATTTTAATCTTTGATTTTTCGATTTTTAGATAGCACGCGGTAACAAATCTTTCACGAATTTGTTCTGTACTTCGTGGACGTAATCAAGAATTGGTATTTTCACTCCAAGTTATTTTAATTTTGTCGCATTTTCGAAGGATTTGTTATCATTCTTTCTCTTATGATTTGTCCTCCATTCTGACGATGAGACATTGAGACATGAGCTTAGAGGCCTATTTTTTTTTCCCCTGAGTTTATTTCTAGGCCAAATTCCTTATTAGCATATAACGGAGTTTCGGTGACTTTTTATGTTATTTATATTTTCGCCCAATAAATAAACGACTTTAGAAAAGACCAAAAGCAGATATATCCCATTTTATTCCAATACAGTCTGTTTTTCTCTATTTCCAATGGCGATTTCTATAAGTAAGTAAAGACATGACTGTAACAGGCTGTGGAGGCCCATAGGGTTGTGAGATGTTGAGGTTCCCACATTTTATACACAATCGGCTCACAAATGGCAGTAAGATTATCAGCCTTACGCGCCGGGCGCCCTTTACCCCCCAAGAATATGCCTGGTACTCATTTCTGTTAGAGGTTGAGTCAACCCCAGGGCCATAGGGCGACTGGAAGGATTAGGTAAATTGAAAAAATCCACCTCATCAGGATTCGACCTTCCGCGACCTTCCGGCTTGTAGCAGAGTGCATAAACCCGGTGATTTCTATAGCAAAGACGAAAAGAAAATTCCTAATTCAGACCATTCTCAATAGGAAATGCGAATTCTAAAGTGAATGTGAAAGGCATGTCCTTATTTCGGATCATTCTGAAGAGGAAGTGTATCAGCCATGTCTTATGAAGTTCCATGGGTGTTGTCTAAACACTTAAACAGTGTAACTATCGTAATTTCGTGGGACTGCCAAATTCAATGACAAGGGACTACATTACTCCCGCTGTCTTATACGAAAGATAAATCATCGGTAGGTAAAGGCCAAAATAAAGTTATTCCTCTTCTTAAAATGGCGAAGTCGCAGGATGAGAGTTGAGGTTAAAGTCACTGTGTTCTTAATCTCCTCAAAAAACAAACAAACCGTAAGAGAACTATACCGACCGATCGACCGCAGCTTGTCGGTGAAGTTAGTGCCAACTTTAGCGGATAGAGGGTGTCGCGTGGTCAGCGCAACGGTTCCCCACGGTCGTTAATCTCGATTTTCTAGACCAGAGCCGCTATTTCCCAGAAATAGTTCCTCAGTTATCCTCACGAGACTGAGTGGACCCCGTTCCAGACCAACTACTTCTCTGAAAATCTGGTAGCGCTGGGAATCGAATCTGGGACCTCTGGATCTGTAGGCAGGAATTCTGACCACTAGACCATAGAGGCGGTCTCTTAATCCCCTCACTGGATGGAAATGAGAGTCAGTGTCGCTATTAGACCGCCGTTTGTCTGTTATACATGTTCTATAGCCATTCAGAGAGTGGTAAAGAGAAAAATACGAAAGCATCACATCCCGGGCGTTCAATCTATAATCCTCTATTTTATTGAGTTACCGGCACGATTTTTAATTTCTCGAGTCAGAAATAAAGTTGGAGCCTCTTACCATCTTTATTAAACAGGATGCCATTTATGTAAGATTCTAACGCAATAGCCTGAAGTCATTCCAGCAAGTGACCACCAATGTCACCTGAAATAGCTGTTACGTTAGTTTTGTTTGGCGCGTATTCGGCAAGTATTTACAGGTGCAAGTATTTTTGTCTTACAAACAGTGTTCAAGTACATGAATTTTGGTGACAGGCCAACGGTAAAGAGCATGAACACCACAGAGCGGCCAACAGCAGAAATATGAACTCAGTTCTCCGTCCACTTCCTGGAAAAATACCTACGTAACATAAATCTTGAATTCACGTCCGTGGTGTTTATTATCAAGGTTACTTCTTGTAACTGACCATCTGCACTTATCACAACAATTGTTTTTACATTAATTACCAGATGCGTTTTGGCTTATCAGCCATAACACCAAGTAGGACACAAATATAAAGGGCCGTGCCATAGTTCAGACAGTCAGTGGCCGGCTTCCCACAGCTGCGGCCCAGGTTCGAGCCAGGTGCAGGTCATGTGGGATTTGTGGTGGACAAAGTGGCACTGGGACAGGTTTTCTTCGGGTAGTTCTGTTTCCCCTGCCGTGTCATTCCACCAACTGCTCCACATTCATCATCATCTATAATCCGGGGCTGGTACAATAGGCCATTTAGTGGCCGACGTACCAAGTGAACCCACCCCACCCCCAGAAACTTAAAAAAAAAAAAGAAAGGAAGACATAAATATAAGTACGGGAGAGTTCAGGATGTGTTACAAGTCATACAAATGACAGTGATTACAAATTACGAGGCATGTGGCAGTGAAGGTGGCTACCAAGCCAACAAGCGTCATCTAATTAATCTTCATTATAAGTGTAATGGTCAGTTACAAGAAATAGCCTTGTATAATATTAAATAGGGCATTTTAAAAAGGCTTAGATTTATCAGTCTATTTTCCAGTTAATTAATTATTACGACTTGCAACTAGCAGTAACCTTGAAAACGACTGTCACTATCCGAATAAGCAAGCGTCCCGCTGCCGTCAACGCATTCGAGTGAGTTAAATATCAGAAAAGTATGGAAGTGAGAGTTACTCGCCTCGCGGCACTGAATAGCACACAGCGACAACTAAACCAAATCGCGTTATTCATATTTTGTCACTGGAAATTCGAAATTTTGAGGCCCGTGGGATGGACTTTCTTTAAACAGCGAAGCGCACTATTAGCAAGCGGAAATCTAATTGAAATATATAACAGTACTAAATTTGTAATGATAATAATTACATGACCGCCTCTGTGGTCTAGTGGTCAGAGTTCCTGCCTACAGATCCAGAGGTCCCGGCGCTACGAGATTTTCTGAGAAGTAGTGGGTCTGGAGTGGGGTCAATTCAGCCTCGTGAGGATAATTGAGGAGCTACGTGAATGGAAAAGTAGCGGCTCCGGTCTAGAAAACCGAGATTAACTGCCGTGGGGATCCACTGCGCTGACCACGTGACACCCTCTAGCCGCAAAAGTTAGCACTAATTTCGCAGACAAGCGGCGGTCGCTCGGTCGGTATAGTTCGCGTGCGGACTACAGGCCACGGAGTTTCTTTTTTTTTATTAATAATTGCGTACGTATGATAGTCGTTGCTGTAAATTCCAATACATGACAAATTTGAGAGCAATCAATTTGGCAGCGTCGCTTTCTTACATTTCTGTCTCTCTCTGCATGGCAATCATCTATGAATGGAATCAGTCTCGGAAACCTTGTACATCTTTACCCAATCTATTTATATTAGAGTGTTCCCTCCGTTGCGGGAAGAAAATAAGCTATGGGATTACTCCGTGTCTCATTTTCAACTTTAAACAATATGACCGAGTTTCACGAAATATGGCACGCACGTTATGCTACTAGAGACCGCCATAACCAACTAAATTTTGATGCTTTAGAAACAATTTTTTTTAAGAAAAAAAAAGAGCTCCAATTAGCTTCGCCATATCCGTCGTCTGTCCGCGTGCAGAACCTCGAGAACCGCTCAACGGATTTGTTGGCATATTCCAGTTGTAGTTAGTATAATAGCATGGAGACGCATATGCATGTCCGCGAGCATCCAGAACCTACTACCCTCCACATAAGAGAAGGCGAGAAGGTGCTTAGAACCGGTCAACTTTGACCGTTCCGCTGCTCATATAGGCCAACGGTAAAATTTACTTACTTACTCAATCCGTTCCTCTTATACCTTTCGGTGTCGAGGCTGTCCTTCATTTTCTTCATTTTACAGACGGCAGGACTCCTTGGATGGGTGTTCAGCTCCTTGCAAGGCCTCTACCTAAACACAGGACAACATAAACACAGAATAAACACGTAAAAGTAAGTAAAGGTATCCCTGTAACAGGCCGTGGAGGCCCATAGGGTTCTGAGATGTTGAGGTTCCCACATTTTCTAGACAATCGGCTCATAGATGGCGGCAAGGCTGTCAGCCCTACGCGCCGGCCGCACTTTACCCCCAGGAATATTCCTGGTACTCATTTCTGTTAGAGGCTGAATTGACTTCATGTCCATAGTGCGGCTTAAAGGATTAAGACAATTGAAAAAATCCAGTGACTTCATCGGGACTTCATCCCGTGACCTTCCGTCTTTTAGCATAGTGCCTCAACCAACTAAAGNAGCTAGGAACAGTTGTAAGTGTCAGCACTTGGTGAATTTTGTATGTGAACTGTGTTTTGTTTTACGCTTTCTTCACAAAGAATAAATTATACTCACATGCAAAGTGCAAGTGTATCATTAGACGCTTCTGCCTCCCTGTCTCAGCGAGGCCCGTAAAAAGATCCTGAGACAGTCTCATCTCTACCTTCTGAGGTAAGAAAACTCACCTGTGTTCCTTTGACAAAGAAGTATCAGCAACAGCCGCTGCAGGTGGAAGCCAGGTGAAGGAACAGGAAGGTAAAGGGGGACGGCGACAACAAGAAGGTGACACCCAACGTAAAGGGCACTATACAGAGAGAGCGGTTACGGAGGAGAGTAAGTGGCGCCCAACGCGTGGGGCGGTCATAATGTAATAATAATTTTAATGTCCTATTCAGAAAGAAAATGCCCAGGGACATGCCAGTTTACTGTCGTAGTTTAAAGCGTAGAAGAATTACGAGTATGTACGCGCATGTAATTCCTATCGCATATATACGGATATGCATGGATGCATTTATGTATGTAAGTACATACTGTCATTATTTAGGGGTGTAATTATAGACGGGGTATGGATTATTGACCACTTGTACACACCACTCGGAACTACACGTTACAGTTCTCTGACACACACAGACTAGTGTCTTCGGTCTATCACAGTCTCCGCTAGCCGTTTCCTGGCAACAAATTTAACAGGGTGGAGATTCTTCAGCTTCCGTAGTCACGCCGTTGCCCACTGGTTAACATTCCACATCTGAACTCACAGCGCCATCTTTCGACTGCCGGTTCACTTGGAACTACGGGACTCGTCTGCCAATTCTCCACTGAACTCTTCTTTATAACAACTTTGCACGGACCGAATAAATAACACCGTTTCCAACAACATCCCTATTGTTGTAGACGTGATTACCGATCCGGTGTTTAGAAACGGGTTGCAAAACCCCGTTGTTCTACTGTTACGTGCGTGTATGTTGCGGGCGTTACCTAGTAACGGCCGCTGTTTACAGAGTCACCGCTTAGCAACGGGTCTATACGCCACAATACGAACGACCTATGTGTGTACAAATACACATTAATTCAATCCGCATTTACAGTACGTGTAAATAAAAGTATCTTTCTCGTCTCATAATTAATTCTACTGTAGGCTTATAGCAGGGCAATTTTTATCTGACCCGTCAAGTAATGTTCTGTTTTTATGGAATTCCGCGGTTCATCTACAAGAAAGAAGCCCCCTAGTGAACCATAACCTTCATAATTTGAACCAAATTTGAATGCGAATATCGTCCGCAAAGCTTCTTCCTCAAGCATTCTCAATTTTAAGACTCGGCGGACTCTTGTGTGCACGGCAATGAATCTTCAGGTTCCGTAATAACTTGGCTGTTTCTTGAAACACGCAGTACGTAGGAGGCACGTACATGTACAGCGTCCTTACATATTACAATGAGTAGTAATATATAGCATATATTAAGAAGAAGTTCAGGGATGAACTAGGAGCCTACTTTCGCTTGATACGAAACGGACCGAATAGTCCAGCAATTCTTCTATTGCTGCCTGCGTATTCGTTGCAGCGGTAACGTTTCTACCGAGCCGTTGCTTAGCAATGATAGGTGGATATACATATAGACACAGACTGATGGGTGGATTTATGAAGCGCGCCGTTGAGGTGGGTTCAGATGCCAAGTTTCATTCAGATTGGTTCAGACATTCAAAATTTGATGGGGGGGGGATACACAGACACACAGCACTGTGATATCATTAGCCTACTTTCATTTTCTTCAAAACAAGCAAAGTAGGGGAAAAACGGAGGTGCACTGTTCAGTATCGACTGGCGATGTCTCACTAAGGGTAGGTCGTGGCTGAGGTTCTGGGCAGACGATAGAGCCGTTTCTTGTATTTCCTTGTAGCAAACTGTATTCTTATTAGGAGCAGTATGTAGCCATCTGGCAGTATAACCTAAAGTTTCTATGCCACTGGTATGAAAGCGAGCCATTGCAAAATATCCTGGGCCAGTTCCTTCAGGTAACTATACCATAGCAAAATCCAGAAGTTCAACGTCAATAATACCAAAGCCCGCCACTGGAAACGATCCTGAACGAGTGGAATACAAAGGCTCAACACCGATAATAACAAAGCCCATCAAAGGACATGCTCCTGAGTCAGTCTCATTCGCCTCAAGGTCACATCCTATTTCCTCAACATTCTTCTTAATATTGTCACCGCACACGTCTCTCGGACACTGAAATATCGTCTTCTTCTCGCGAGCTTCCTTCACAGAATTCTGTACGTATTCCCTCCCAGCCAGAGGTCTAGCCCATGGTCGTCGCGCAGTCCTCGCTACTCCAAAACTTCTGGACGACTTGTGCGAACCACAGATTCACGTAATTCCGGTGTTTCCTTCATCCTCCCTAAATACAAAGATTTTCTTGAGCATATTCCTTTCAAATATCTGCAATTTATATTCTGCCGTAAAAATAAGACATCATGTTTCACATTCGTAGTAAAGAGGGGACAATTGTTCCAATACGGTAATGCGAAAATGTGTTAACTAGACGCTATACAAGTGAAGAATTGGTGCATATTATAAATACCATCGCGGAATATTTTAAGAAATTCTAGATAACTGTAGTTGTTATTGGAAATAACTGAAAATACAGCAAAAATCTTCGACAGGAAGGCGACGCAGCATTATGACAGTCACATGTTACGGCCTACTTCTTTCAAACATTATTTTCAGATTGACGATTCTGCAAAAGACATTCGAGAAGTTCCGGCTGTGTCTGAGCATCTCTTGTTTCCAAACAGTGGTTAATCTGCTGGCAACACGCAGTCTGGCTATAGTCTACATACCCACGTACTGCTATCTTTACACTTGAAATATAGACTCTAGCCCTGCCTCCCTCTGTCTAACTATCTGTCTCTCTCTCTCTCTGTATCCGTCTCTGTCGGTCTGTAGGGAGCGATAAAACTGAAACTGAGTATTCATATCAAGCATTACGAAAGAGCCGGCTTTAGTATTCATGATAATATAATGGTCAATTTAGAAAATTTAGGGCCATGTTCAGGACACATGGGAATTGATAAATGTGCGTTTTGTGGAATAAATTCTTTTATGGCATATTGAATTAACATTAATAACAAGAATTAATAATATTCATATTTACGAGACTTAAAAAAAAGTTTTTTAAAGCGATTTATATTCATTGCATAATCGCCTGAGTGTCGTATTTAAGTCCTTCGACCCATAAGCAGGACGCAACAAGTCCTTCCATATGTCGGTAATTTTAATATTTTGATAACTACGCCTGGACGTCTGGAACAAGTAGGCCTATTACTAAAATTAAAAATATGATAATAAATTTTGTTACGGCTACGTTTAATGTTGTGGATACAATAACGTCAGACATTTCGATTGTAATTAATGAGTACATTCTGTTCTTCGTGCCGACAAAAGTCCGTGGACCACACTAAGAAGTCTCCAATCTATGGGAACCCAGCGATTCACAACTACGATAAACCATACACGTATGTTACCGCTTATGCAGCAGTAGAGAGGGGGCATATTGAAAAATCAGTTTCATTAAAACTAAACCTTATTACGTAAGTTGTCCGCTTAACTAATGAAGCAATACGCCATGAAGATGTATGGGGGAGCGGATGTAGAACCCACGTTTTCTTGACCTTGGCACTTGTTGGAGGTCAGTGGTCAGATTCACGACTCGGCGGCTTTACCCCCAGGTAAAGAGCCACCGGTACCCATTGGATAGGAGGCTGGGTGGGCCTCAGAGCCGGTGTGGACATGAAGAAGTGAATATTCTTGACCTTGGCACTTGTTGGAGGTCAGTGGTCAGATTCACGACTCGGCGGCTTTACCCCCAGGTAAAGAGCCACCGGTACCCATTGGATAGGAGGCTGGGTGGGCCTCAGAGCCGGTGTGGACATGAAGAAGTGAATATTCTTGACCTTGGCACTTGTTGGAGGTCAGTGGTCAGATTCACGACTCGGCGGCTTTACCCCCAGGTAAAGAGCCACCGGTACCCATTGGATAGGAGGCTGGGTGGGCCTCAGAGCCGGTGTGGACATGAAGAAGTGAATATTCTTGACCCTACCGGGACTCGAACTCCCGAGCCTTCAGTCATCCAGCCTCCAGCCATTAGCTTTACCGACTGCGCTATCCCGGCCCTAAATATCATTACATAAAAGTACTAATCCCTCAATCTAAGCAGCAGCTACGAAGATATTCCGGGTAAATCAATGCAATATAGAACATGAGTTCTACCATAAATTGGCTGAGAAGTCAGTTTCACGTCTCGGCCAATTTATCTCCTTGGAGAAAATGTTCCCGTCATCCATTTATAATAAGTTGGATAAGTCTCAAGCCGTTTTGAATGTCAAAGCGACAAACTTGGTTCCTCATCCTACAGATTCAAAACTGAATTCTGTGCCACAGAGAGTCACCAAATTGTGATTCCACTACAAAGTAACGATCAATCTTGGGCTGTTTCATTGGTTATTTTTCATTAATAATGCGATATAATTTAAAGAGATTAAGTAGCGTTGAGTAAGACGTGAGGATGAACAGCCGAAGATTTTGCAGCTGCTTGAAGCTTCTCCAAGTCTAGAACCGGACATCAACACGAAGCACTATCTATCAGATAAACCTGCTTGGGTATGTTTTGAAGAAACAAATAAATAATGGAAATTGTGAAACAGATGTAATATTACGAAAGTGTACATCACTGCTAAGAGAGAAATTATAGGTTTATTTATGTTTACGTCGAAGGAAACAACAAAATAGTTAATGGCCTTCGATACAGACTTTATCAAATAAAAATGATTAGCACTACTGTTGAAATCCTGAAAAGTAAATAAATTTTAAGGTCCTGAAAGATCAATGCCCTCAAGGGGTCACGACATCTTCAATAGACAAATGTGCGGCCTCTAACTTCCATTCATCGTTTCTCCCAACTGGTCAGCTTTCAAACAACAATAATTTTCATTGCATTAAATTTTTCCGTCTGTTTATATAATGAAAGAATTATTGTAAATTAACAGCATGCGCCTTCGTGTCACATCTTTATTTGGGCATAATTACATAAAAATTTCTGTTCGGTTCCTAGCGGACTTCCTTTATTTTAGAAGGAAAAATAACCACAGTAATTCTTCGATTTTTTAAATAAAATTATTTCCAAATACATTTCTAAATTAAAAGATCTACAACCACTCAGCACTTCATGAACTTAAAGGTAATGGCGGTAATGTTGTTTCAGCCTGAAGATTTCACGGTGGAACTTAGATAACGGTAAAAAGGGGAAGTTGAAAAAAAGTACTACATTGTGGAAATCTCCAGTGGCATGTTATTGCAACTTAGATTCACGTAAATCTATAAACTTGTGTGTTTGCCTGGTTAGCTGAAAACGGTCAGCGTTAAGTATCCTTGATCCACAGCTACAGTTAATGGACACCCACGTTACTCAGACTTAAATACTGTAATTATCAGTAACTTGTGGAAACGCTCACTGAAATTAAACGTGGAATTATCATCCTTCATTCCTTATACCTATCATTTAGGCCTAACCCTTTCATACTGTCACATGTATTTGTATGTGTACAGATGTGATTTGGATTGGATCTCTTGGATTTATACACTCAACTCGTAATTACAAGCATTACAGCGCTATCGCTGATCTGCGTAATTTACAGTTCACTTTTACTCATACAATAGGGTTCACAGCCTTCACTAGTTGTATCCTGGCAACGGTTTTCAACATAGTAATTGTATCAGTCTCACTGTAACTGCAGCACAGTCGCACTCTAGCAACTTCTAACTCTCAGTTGCCATTTCTTCTCAAATATATTCGACTGTTGCCTCAAGAGACTCCCTCAATTATGCTTTCAGCTAGCCTGAAATCATACCTATATAGCCTCGAGGCTGATCCAACAGAAAACACATTTTCCATCGTTAGAGCTTAACAATACTTCGACTGTTGCTTACGTATTCGATGCCGCGGGAACCTGTTTATCGAGTCGTTGTCTAGCAATGAACGTCTACTCTGGCTCAGCTATTACGGCTTTCAGGCGTCATGTCACAATATACCTCGCGACCTCATTTCTCCAGCCAGTATCAAGCTGCAAATTCAGATGGCCCAATTCTGAAGAGAACAACACACATGTATGTCTCCTATGCTCTTACACATTGAAACCTCGAAAATCTGAACTAAGAAAAGCACGGGGGTGTCTTGACTAACGAACCGCTAGGATTACTGCATGCCGAAGAAAAATTCTTTAGTAAAATTATTTCCTCAATAGGCCTATACTCATAGGCACATTTCACATATAAACAACGATCAGAAACCACGGATGTTAAACTACGGCGCCGGGCTCGAAGCAAGCCCAGCGTGTGGTTTCAATTAAATTGAGTCGAATATTTTACTGTGTAACACCAGTGACAAATATCATTAACATCCATCGAGAGTCTTGGTGTAGAAACATACGGAAGGACACGCTTCCTTATCATGCGTTTATTTATTCTTTTAGAAGAGAATATATAAAAGGTTACAGTAAACATACAAAGCAAAGAAACAATACATAGGTCTAAAGAAATGGCAAGCGTTACTAAACAAGCAATTCTCTCGTAGGAGAACCAGCTGTTTCAGCACTCCTAATATCAGAGCTCGTCACTGAACACAGGTCTGAACTGCTTACATCCACCTACCATCCTTATAACGTATTTTCTTAAAATGTACTTTAATGTTTCTCTGCTTCTGTTTGTCGTGTATCCAACTGGCTACTTTCAAAATAAAATTCCCACAAAAATTCTCTTGATATTTCATGTATCTCGCACCAGAGTTACATGTTCACCCCTCCGTAATCTAATTATCATTTCACTCCTTGATAATTCTAGGTGACCTTTTCACATTCCCCTCCGTCTTTAATGTAACTCCGTTTATACTCTACTTAATTTATAATAGCATTAAAATCACAATTGACTACTATATGTTTCGACCTTACTTGGCCATATTCAGGCAACTATTAACTTGTCGAGAACCGCTATATTGCATTAGTTTCCAAGTTAAAACATTCCAGTGTCATTAAATTTCTATCGTTCACATTAAAATATATTTGTCTGGGAACACAGTTCTTTATCCTTTCCTGCGTCACCAACCCATTACGGCGTCCATGTTTCTTTGTGTGTTGTTTTATTAAGCCCTATGAATATCGGTGTGGTGTTGTTGCAGTTGTTATTGTGATGTATATGTCCATTCCTAGGCAAAGACTCAGTAAACAATCCCGCGCGAGCCAACGCGAGAGAAATTAGGAGACAACGGCGCAGTAAACACGCCTCATCAACAATATAGGTTGTGTTTTCTATGTGGTCCGTGCAAAGTGGCTATAAGAAGTGTTCGGCAGTAAAGCAGAGTAGGGAACAGTAGTAGTGGGGAGTGAAGAGTCGAGTTGCGGGATGCCAGCTTACCGGGATATGAGCCTGGAACCGAACTGAGTCGAGACTTCGGAAATGACAGCTGCAGAATAATGGAAAGAAAGGAGTTGAGCTGTGGCAAGAAGACTTCATGTGTGATTTGAAGTGACAGTGAGGCTGTGATGGATCTGTTGCCAGGATACGACTAGTGAAGACAGAATCCTCTTTGCGTGTGCAACGGTGAACTTGAAAGTGCGTAGAATAGCAACAGCGCTGTATTGCCTGTAGTTCCGAACCGTGAGAATGTATAAGGTGCAATAAATCCTATCATCCAATTCAAAACCCCATCTATGGTCTCTAATATGACATTATTTTTATGTGTTCCATTAGCATGTATGTTCCCACTAGTCAAGTGTATGTCACTTTTCATTCTTGTGACCTGTATGAAAGCCAAAAATTCTCGTTGCTACGTATTCTATTATCTTCTTTCTTCGATCCATTTGACGAAGCAAAGTAATGCTGATGTATAATTACTTCACGGGACGTCGAGGTGGACTGGGTAGCACTCATGTTTCGTAGTCGGGAGATCCTGGACACAAACCTCTGCCCAAAGACAGGTATCCTGAAATATTTCGTTATCTTTCTCAGTCCCTCTAGGTAAATGCCGGGATAGTACTTCAAATCAGCCACGGTCAAGCCCTTCCACGTCTTTCCAATACTCTACTACATTATATTTTAGCATCCCGTTGCATTGAGGCATTATCCTTATTATTAAAGTACACGTCAATAATGCAACACAATAAAAGACAAAATGAATATGTATATTAATGTATAAAATATGGCCGCGCCATAGTTCAAGCGGTTAGTCGCTGGCTTCCCACCACGGCGGGCGGGTCTGGTCAAGTGAGATTTGTGGTGGATAAAGTGGCGCTGGGGCAGGTTTTCTCCGAGTACTTCGGTTTCCCCTGCCTATCGTCATTTCACCAATTGCTCCACAATCACCCTCACCTACCATCTGGGGCTGGTACAATAAACCAGAAGTGGACGTAGTACAAGGGACTTAGTCCCACCCCACTAGCAATAAAAAAATGAAATATACTTTTAGTGTCCTATTGACATTTTAATGATTTTAACATCATAAAGTATTAAAATACATATTTAGTGAGTGACATATTTTTGATGTCTTTTATATTGTTATATTATTGACGTGTACTTTAATAATAGGGATAATTTGCAATACACTGTTCACTTACCATCTTATCACTTGACGCTAAATTATCTGAGTTATTAGAAGCGTTGTTAAAGAAAGAAAGAAGATATGAAAATACAAAGATTTTGCTAAAAGGGTTTCGAGAAAACATTCTTTTCTCATTTCATTTGCTATGTAGTTATGCAGCACTGACACCTTAAAGGCAGCGTGTCCTGCATTCTAACACTTGTTCTTAATATTTAGTCGGCGTACGAAGCCCCTCCTTGGTTAACAGGTTATCGAAAACACGACGCGATAAACGACGAAAGCCCAAATTCTCGCCGATCATGGGACACATGGTCCTAAATATTATTATCTGTGGCATTAGTTTTTTTTTTTTGTTTTTGTTTTTTTTTCCCACTGTCTGGATGGGAAAAGATACAGGCGAGGTTCAGCGGACTCGACTGTCCTCTATGAATAAGCTAAATAATTCTTAACATTGGAGGTATCGGAGTAAAAGTGTTCTAACAGACAACGTTTATCCGTGTAAAGTGTGTGATTAATAATTTGAATAGAGATACACAATATGCTTTTATAATGTTTCATTAAAAAATTATCTATAGTAGCCTAAAGGAATACGATCTAAGTAGAGGATTACATAAGAATATTTTACATGAATACTGAATATATTACATACTGGGAATAGCTGCTTGAATCGTTATGGCTCAGAGGGAAAATTTTATGTGAACACCCCTGCATCCGCCCTATGAGACAGTAAAGCTATAAACATGTCGTACATATGGCAATGTAATTAGCAAGCGTTAAAATTCTAAATACAAGCTGCATATATGAATAAATGAAGACTGGTCCAAATATATGGCATTCCTAAATAATGTGTGTATTTTCTATGTTCTTTGCACTCATTGGATAATATGGCCATGCTGTTTCGCTCGCGTCCGGATGTTTCACGTTCTAAGCCAGTTAATGGACATCTAAAGGTTGATTTATTTCGGTTCATCTTTGTTTCTCTCTCTCTCTCTATCTATCTATGGCTCTACAGCCCTTTGGACCTTGGCGGCTTTTCAGTTTCTTAATCCTATACAGTCGGTAGGACTCCTCGGACGGGGGATCAGCCCGTTGCAAGGCCACTACCTACACACAGAACAACACAAACATAGAATACACGCACACAGACATCTACGCCTTGATTGGGATTCGAACCCACGATCCCAGTGTTCGAGCGAGCGACGACAGTTCGTGCCTCAGACTGCGCGGCCACCGTGATCAGCGGTATCAGTTCATTATAACCTGAAATTCACGTGACTGTCCCCTGTAACTAATGCCTAAACATGAGAAATATACAAAAATTGTGCCATTTAACGACCAAAAAATGTTTTTGAATTATTTTAATTATTATTATTAATGTCATTATTATGATTTAACGAATTACAAAGAATGCAAAATGTATGTACTATGTAGCCTACAGATCGTAACATTTGAGCTGTTCACTGAGTTGTCTACAGGACGTCCTACTATTACGAGTACTTGCCATATTTTACGGGATTGGGTCTCTGCGTCATCGCTTAGTGGGGGTGGAGTCCAACTGGGTCCACTCGGCACGGCGGCCACTGATTGGCCTATTGTACCTGCCCCGGGTGATTATGATGATGGAGAATTTGCTGGAATGAAGATTTGCAGGGGAAACCGAAGTACTCGGAGAAAACCTGCCCAACACCACTTTGTCCACCACAAATCCCACTTGACCAGACTCGGGATCGAACCCGGGCCGCCGCGGTGGGAATCCAGCGACTAACCGCTTGAGCCATGGCGCGGCCTACGTCAAAGTAAGTAAAGACATTCATATGAACATGTGCCCTAGCGGCCTTGCTTCAGTAGTTACAACCACTAGAATATGTTAGCTAATGCCGTCATGTTCTGGGGGGGGGGAATACTTGTTGTGTGGTGATCACATAGATTTATTTGATTCCAAATTTAGTGCCCCTATTCACAGCACTTAACAGTCTTACTCCGAATATGCAGTACTGTAGTGCACTCAAACAAACAATTATACGTAGTGTATTTCGGTTCAGTCTGAAGCATATTTGGGAACGCGTGTTACATACCGATCCAACATGCAATGTGACTATACATTTACTGAATTCATGGACATGCATTTCCTCACAGGAGAGTGCAGCGGAAATGTTACAGATGACGTCAAAACATACAGAGAAAAATACCATATTCGGGAAGGGCACAGTCATCATACTTTATTTTCTATTGACCGCAGACTCCTACAGACAGGGAAATTTCACTGGATGCGAAAGAAGGCTGGCCGTCCAGGTTCTGTACGCAATCTGCGGTTGGAAGAACAGAGGGAGTCTCGAGGCCGTTGAAAGAGAGCCCACCGTCTTGAACCTCGTGCATGGGTCTATCTGCACAGACATTCGGTCTGTGCAAGAATCACCGTCACGCAGTGCACCTGCAGGACGCGTGTTCTCTCAATGGATTCAGCAACAGCCAACCGAAGAACCTACGTTTGCACAAAGGGATGTATTCACGGAAGAATCATGTTTCACTAGGACACTGACAAAGAACAAAGGTGGTGCGGTGAAATCATCATATGGTTCGATCTCATCAGCATCGACAGTTTTCCACCGACCTGTGGGCTGGAATTTCAGTTGACTGCCTTAGGGGCTCTCACATTTTACCGTCAAGGGTTTGTGGCCGAGACTGTCTTAAATCTCTTCGAACACACTTAAGTGGGCTATTGGAAGATGTGTCCTTCAATACACGTCTTCACATGCTGCTTCGACATGACATGCACCACATTATAGTCGTGAAGCCCGTGAAGCCCGTCGGTGAATTTCCGAACATCACCCTAGACGTTACAATGGACGCGGACGTGAAGCTCTAGTTTTATGGACTGCACGTTCACCTGACTTGAATCCTCTAGAATTTTTCTGTAGCGATGTTTGGAAGTCAAGTTCTATGCCAGTACAGCCGATACTGTGGCGATGAAGTCAACAATTTGCAAGTGAAACAAGGAATACTCCAGGAATCTTCGAACGCTTAAAAGTTTCTTTTTCACGCAGAGCTTAGTAGTACGTCCGTGAACACTGAGACCACTTGGAGCACCTCTTGTAAGAAACTAAAAATAAAGAGATTATTAATAGCCATTTTGTCTGTTTTATTCTTATACAAAACTCTTTGATTGTAAATGTATTTAGAAGTGTTTAATTTGTGATCATGAAGTTGAAATCCGAATAGCTGTAATTTTTAATGACTCGTCCTCACGATATTCGTACACTTATTTTATTTATTTTAATGTTCAGAAATCATCTTGTGAAATACGGCATGCAATAATGAGACACTCTGTATTTATGAAACTTCCCAGTATAGTCCCTCTTCTGTCGAATATGTTTGTCAATCATGTATTTGTGAATGCAATGAATGAATATCAAGACATATGAGGAATACAAAATAGCAAGGAACTGATTTTGAAATTCAGAATGCTTCAGTCTGGAATGCGGTAACTCCTCTTTTGATGAACGTTCGACTAACAGATTTTCGCTTTAACACATTTTAAAGATTAGTTACCTTTTTTAGAGCTGTAAAATGGGTTTCTGTTATAACAAGAACATGATATATCGCAAACATGCAATGCCGAAATTTTAAATGTTCATGTTCTCTTTATCAATGTCCCTGCACAGTATATGTTAATTAGGTAAGGTAAAGCTGTCCCTGGCCGGTCACGGTAGCCGAGCGGTCTAAGGCATGCACTGTCTTCGCTCGCTCGGAAGCCGGGATCGTGGGTTCGAATCCCACTCAGGGCATAGATGTTTGTGTGCGTTTTTCTGTGTTTGTGTACAGGTAGAGGCCTTGCGACGAGCTGACCACTCGCCCAAGGATTCCTGCCGTATGTGTGAGATCTAGAAAAACCGAAGTGAACGGGGTTCATGGAGGTAGGCCTAGGACCACTGGGGCTGTAGTGCCAAGGAAAAAAAAAAAGCTGTCCCTGTGCTTAACTAATTAAGCACTACGCCATGAAGGCATATGGGGGAGTGGATGTATAGAACCACGTTTTCTTGACCTCGTCACTAGTTGGAGGTGAGTGGTCAGCTTCACGCCCCGGCCGCCTTACCCCCACGGAAGAGCCCCCTGTAACCTTTGAATAGAAGGTTGTGTGTGTCCCAGAGTCGGTCAAGACGACATGGAGAAGTAAAAATTCTGGCCCCACCGGGACCCGAACTCCGAACTCTTAGTCGTCTAGCTCGTAGCCAGTCGCTATACCGACTGCACTATTCCGGCTCTCGTACATTTTAATTAGTATTATTATTTTCACGTTATTTATTACTCACTTTAATGCGTAAATACAATATATTCTATCTAGACCTAGGCCCGTAAATTAATTCAGGAAAGTCTTCTTGGTTTATGCAGTTTTCGCTTGTAGATCGATCTTCAAGGAATCCAACCTTCTGTAAAACAATTTAGCTTTCCACCACTGTAACATTACTAATAGCAACTGATCATTTCATTGATATTAAAGATAACAGGGAAATATTCAGCACTACGAATGTATCAATATTCCATTAGTCCCGTTGCTTGCCTCTTCATTCTCCAACAGAGCACTTTAGACATAAACAAACCCACTGTATTCGATATCGGTTGGATTCCATAATTTCAGCAAATGATGTGCATTATGTAAATAGAAGGGTGACATAACAGTGCTTTTCCGTGAAAATGAAATCTTGGAACGTATCTTTAGTTCAGTCCTGAAAAAGATATAACAGGTTAGGTCTGATATTCTCTGCATTTAATTCTTGTACTTTGCCGGTCTTTGACGTCACATTGACGTAATAATACAGGAAATTCCAGTAACATTCATGGTGTAGGATGGGAGTTTACTTTAATGAAATTACGTAGTATAACGGACGTGTAATTCTCTAGAAAGCTTCGTGGTAATAAGAAGCTATATTTTACGCTGGTATGTTTGTATCCGCTTTACTTCATGAAACAGAAATACAGCTTAATGTATAAAGTTGAAATTCTACTTACATGTAGGAGGGCGCATGGGCAAAACAAATCAGCTGATAATTCATTAATATTTCAGGTTACTTACTTCCGAATTATATTATGTAACATTCTTATATTTGTACTCAACGGAATCTCTGAGATTTTGGAGAATACCCTTACGCTGGACTCAAATACCTTTCCAAAAAAAAAAAATTACTGATTCATCGCACAAGAATGCTTCTCTCGTTGTAAACAGTAATCCAAAACCAAAATGAAATTCTTGTGCAGTCAGGAATACGGTTTTAGACCAAAGGCTACCATCCATCTGTTACTTCTTCCTCCTTAGGTTCATATATTTTCTTCAGCACCCCTTTCTCATATAATCCATATCCTCTGTTTAGAACGAGAAATTAAATTTTAACGCCCATACCAAGGTACAAGCAGAATTATACTTTTTTTTTGTATTTACCTTTCACACTATGGCATGATGACTGAAAAGATCGTCCGCTGCTAGTGAAAGGCTCAATAAGCACGTGCTGCGGCAATGGATATGCGCAACAATAGAGGAACTGCTGGGGAATCAACATGCCACCGCAAAGGAACTGCTGGAAGAGGTGTCTGCTACGCGGTCCTTCAGGAGGTTATACAATATAACGAAGAAAACTGGACAAGCCAGAAAGTAGTCAGTGATAGTTCGTGATGCCATGAAAACATTTCAATTGTCAAGATAAGTAATTGTTGGGAGCCCCAAGCAAGCAACAACCAGTGAAGACAAAACCAACTAAGAAGACTTGGTGTGTGCTCTACTGATTTGTTAAGTGTGAAGATTAGCAGCAGCGTTATAATTACTTGCATTTACGAGTTATAAGTGTTCAATAAAACTAATTTTCAATCCATACTCCATGTCTAGTCATTAACACGTGATAAAACAAATGACGTCAAGACAGTAGGTTCTGAACTCAGCATCTTTCCAAACTGAAATGTTAATATTAGAGACAAAAAGTCCCAAGAAATTTTAGATCTCTCTAAGTACAAGACAATACTTCCGATTTCGAAAAACGTGCAATGTGAATGGCGAGTGCTGGAGATGAATAGCATAAAGCATCCAGTTCGCAGAGATTGTGATATATAGGGACGTTGTGTCAGACTTTCGAAAATGCAAATCTATTCTCGAAACATATTCATGAATATAAGCATTTTCGTTCTTTTACGTGTCTGTCTCTGACTTATTCTTCAGGACATATGTTTCCCTTGCACATATCCTTGAAGCATAAAGACATTTATTACGTGAAGAATTTCCTCTTTCTGCGGAAGAGCAATACTGGTATACATAGCTACATTTCTCCGTCTTTTCTCCGATACAATTATGAAGTGCGACATGGGCTCTGACCAAAGAATTGTTTCTATATTCGTACAATTTACCAGAATGCTCAGTTTCTTCTGCTTTTATAACGAACTCCAAAGTAGAGTCGTCTTGATAAGTACTAAATCAAGAAATTAGCTACTTTGGCAAATTTAAATATTATCATTATGTTCAAGGTCTACACCGGAGACTATATCGAACTGATTGGATCAAGTCCTCACCCTAGGAGACAGTTTCTCGAAGACGCCTAATATTTCTTGGACACTCAGCCCTAAACTAGATCTATAAATTCCATTGACAGCGTGGGGGGGAAATAATTATCTTTAAATAAATATACAGACATCTGCCTACTTCTTCAAGTAACAGTCAGCGCTCGAATCACTGCCTCAGATTGTGACGAGTATACCCATTGCTAGGCAACTACTCGGTAAACACATTCCCGCATAACAAAATCATGCAACAATAGGAAGTCTATTGCTGGGCAATGGCTCAGTAAATACGCCTCCTTAACAATTAAGACTGTGTTTTCTGCTTGGTCCGTGCAAAATGGTTATAAAGAAGTGCTCGGCAGCATAGAGTAGTAGTAGTAGTAGTAGTAGTCGTAGTAATAGTAGTAGTTTTTTGAAGCCCGTGTGGAGGCGGGGTCGAATACCTCCACCGTGACCCTGCGAGTCGTAGGAGGCGACGAAAAGGGAAGTCTCAAATCTTAGATAGTAAAATATGGTCGCGAGTCCCAAGGGACTAGGACACGAGTAAGACTGCGCTGGCAAGGACCAGCAGCATATACAAAAGACAGACCCGTCCTCTCGTCAGAGAAGGCGCCTCACAGAAACAAGACCGTAACTGTCAAACGATAATAAGTAATATCTGGTCATGAGCCCCAAATGGGTCTCGACACCAAGGCTTACTAACTGACTGACCGTCAGTCGCAATGTGACTTTGACTTTGACATAGAGTAGTACAGAGTTGTGGTCGAGAGTGGAGAGTCGAGTTTCGGGACGCCATCCTCCCAGGATACGAGCTTGGGAGCAAAGGAATTGAATCGAGTTGGCAGTTGCAGAATAACGGCAAGAAATGAATTAGACTGTGAAAAGAATATTTCATGAGTAATTAGAAGTTACAGTGACACTGTGATCAATCCGTTGCCAGGATACGACTAGTGAAGACTGAGAATCCTAATGCGTGTGAACTACAACGTGTGCAGAATAGCGGCAGCGCTGTATTGCCTGTAGTCCAGAGTTGCGTGTTATAACGTGCCAATAAATCCAATCCCCGTCTTATAATTCACGCGCAAAGCCCTACACATTACAATATACACTTATATACATAGTCATAGAAACCTAACAACCAGCCTCGGGTCATCATGCGTGGTCCATTCCTATGGCAGCACGCATTGGTTGTGGAGACTGGTTGTGGAGGAGTCCAAAGTTCACCCAGGTCTGTAGCGCCCTGATCACTAAAAACAATTATGGTTTCAAATATGTCAACGCTCCTGCAAACATAATCAGCACCTGAAGTGCATCTAGCAGAGGAACAATTTTTATTTGAGATGCAGAGCCTCTATTATACCGAGCAGGAACTCGAAGACCAACAATTTCCAAAAGAAAAGGAAAAATCTTCGCACCAAGATAAACTTGACAAACGAAGAGTGCAACGAGATGGAACCTCCTCTTAAGTAATGTGCGCAGTTTTAACTGCTCTAAAGCATAAGCATAACTGTAATGGACTTGGGGAAGGAAACGGTTAAGAAAGTCTGCAAACTTCTGCTCGATAGGTTCCAGTCTGTTGGCGTCGGTAGAAGTAGTAGAGCTCCAAACACAGGTATATGCAAGATGGTGGTGATGATGATGATGATGATGATGATGATAATAATAATAAGTCTTCTCCAGATTTACTTTTGGATTAGGAAAACGGAAAAAAAGTACTTTACGCCATTTTTGTTTGAAATATCAAGTCCAAGCGCAAACATCCAAGAGTTGAGAACCAATAGCTGTAATCCTAACCTAGACGTCGCGACAGTCTGCGTACATTAATACATTTGCAATATTTTAATAAATAAGTTCCAAGCCTATTCAGTCATGCGCATAGTGAAATGAAAGTTACTGGAAATTAAGTTGCATACATATTTTGTAAAAGTGACGGTAATACATTTAACGGTTGCCAAGCGAAACGTTACAGTGAACACAGCAAAATCATGAAGTTGAATTAATAAAAGTAATAACACACTTAGACGCTTCGATGTTGCCAGAATATCAAACGTAAAAGTTCTTAAATTCTCCCATTCTCATGTGCTCTACCTTCTTGAAATTTTAATAAAATGTGCGTACTGTTGTTCATACCTCTGCAAACAAGTCGTTTAAATTATATACACTGCAACTCCAATTGCTCCTACTTCTGCTGGGAAGAGTCCTAAGATTCGGCACCATTAATACAAAAGTCCACGTTCTGAAACGTTACAGATTCAGATGTTAATTACATTCAACATTAATTTCATAGTACTACTGGACTGAGTGGTAACAGTTTTCTACTCCATGATACACACGAAAACAAGAAAAACTTGACTTTCTTATTCTTACATTCAATTTTTAACAAGAAGTTCTTGAAAGAAATTCTGTCGCCTACTAATCCTTGAAATTATTCAAGTTCCATTGGGAGGTTAGGAGAAACTAAAATTTAATCACCCATATAATTCAATTTATCGATTTATCTCTGTGCATAATTTCCACTAGCGGGCTTACAGATTCCTGCTTCATTGAAACTGTCATATACAACTTACATTTTCAGCACCATTATCATGCTTGTAATGGTTAAGGCGTAAGAAATGCTTCCCTCAGTATATGTTTATGATCCATCTCTGCATTAAACTCCAATAGTTCATTAACTATCGCAATCGAACTAAAAGCTTAATATCGATTTCGACTGACGGCCATTTTGTGGATTTAGATTTTACAGAAATCTGCATACTTTTCGAACGCCTATTTGCATATTAAATCTCAGGACCTTGCATTAAGCATCCCCAGAATCGCAGACAACTTACATATTCGCGCTTCTTCTGTGCTGGTGGTTGGAAACTGGAAGTTATAAAATTGGGTGGCCTACAGTTGCATAATAATTGCATCAATTAACCCAAACTGATTAGACGGTAAGACACATGAACGAATTCAAGAACACTGTGATAAGCCCAAGCCTAAATTTATTTATAAAGTAGGAAGAAAAGTCTAAAAACAGGTATCGAGAACACTGAACACAGATTTTAATAGATATTTCAATTTTATGAAAGGTGTGTCATGAAATCGAAATGTCACGTAAGGAATTTAAAGATAAAGATACTGGCCGGAATGAAACTAAATAATTCACAGAACTGAAGAGTCGTGAAATTTTTAAATATAACCACGTTTAGTTTTTTGTGATATAAATATTAAAGTAGATGCAGATATTAAGACAATATCAATAAATGCCATCTGTAGACAGAATGAACTCAATATGGAAATACAACTGACGGAAGTCTCCTCTAAGACGTCAAGAGATGAAGTCATGTGGTCAAATAATTTGACCAGACTATTTGATCTAACTGTTCTCTCTATGACTGAAGACAACGAGTTTTGGAATGTAACTGATTGAATTATGACGTAAGATTCTGTTCCTGTTATTTCATAGCACTAGAAGATTACGTCTGCAAGGCGTCTGTGTAAAACATACCTTCAACTTACTAAAAGACTTGTTTTAGTAAGTGGGCAAGTATTGTGAACAGAAAAAAGAGTCTATCACATTTTGCATATGGTTTCTTGCGAGGCTGCAAAGTACTTCATTATGTCTTGACGTTTGTTTGTTGCAGAGAGTTTACTGATACAAAGTTAATCACATTACAGACATCAAAATGGGAGTCACAAATTATTTTCCGTTACTGAAACATAAAAAGAAATTTAAAATGGTTTCACAAATGTATTTCGTAGTGGTGTTTTTCTGCAGGGTCGCCAACCCGGAATATCTTGAACTGGAAATGTACTGCTAAAGTTAATCGCTTATACTATGCATAAAAATAAGAATCGAAGAAACAAGTACATCTTTTCAATTTGAGTAATAAAGACTGGAAGAAACAGGTTAGTCTAGAGGTAAACGACCTAGATTTGCATTCGGTAGGTTTTCGATTCGAATCTGAGCCAGGAGAGTGACCATCCTATGAGATTCTTCGTGGTTTTCTTCATACCCTCAAAGCAAATTCTGGGATAGAACATCGGTTAGACCACGAAATATTTTTTTTTTTTCAGATGTGTTCCACTTTACCAGTAATCGTAACGTCCGACGCTCTAAAAGTCTTAATACTGAAAACGTCATCAGGTAAACCTACGAAAGAAAACAAAGAAGTGCGCTGTAAAGAAAATGTCGCTCAGTTTCGAGTAAGAAGTCATGGTTCAGTGGCTCTTGTGGAGAACCCTGAGTCAGCCGACCTGATACTTGTTTCCTTTTAATCACCAAAGACTAGTATCGTGCACAAGGTATCATACACCGGAGAGATTTTTATAGGACCACTTTAGTATTTGATGGTCATTACTTCGAAAGCTATTCGTCATATGAAGACTGAAAATAACTTAAATACTCATCTCCTTATAACCACCATGTGTCATTAAATATTTATCGGAGCGAAAAAAAAAAAGATTCATTTTAAGACGCTGCCGGTATATAGTACATAGAATCAAATGATAGGATGACAAATAATGAATTGGAAAGGATTTGGAAGGAAGAAGTCGTGGCTTAGTCAAGGTGTTATTTCGGCATGAAAGGACTGAGGAAAGACACGAGAAAGATTAAGAAAACCTGATGACCGGCCGAGATTCGAAATGAGCACCTCGAGAATGAAGTCTACAGCCTTACCGCTACACCAGCCTGCTCGGTGAAAAATATTTCGAAGAAACGTTGCAGAGCAGAATGAAATCTGCCCAAATCACTTCTTCTTACAGTTTTCGAAATAATTATACAAAAGGAAGCGAACGCACAAGNAATTGAACCGTGGGAGGTGCTCTCTATTGTGTTCAAGACCCCCATCCCCCCCCCCCCCCCAAAAAAAAAAAAAAAAAAAAAAAAAAAAAAAAAAAAGCAAACTTCCGGTGCTTGAACTTACTTTGCTCTTCTAAACTCAGTTTCCACTTCCATGTAAAAGAGTAAGGCCTGTCAGTGCTTTACACAATTTCAATTTTTTCTGTTTTTCTAATGACTCATATCTTCTTTGATGTGACACCGTCTAGCTTCTTAGTGATTTCCAAACGGGCTTTACATCCTAGATGACAGAAATCTTCGAAAACCTCACGTTTCACACCTCTTTACCTGCTTGTCGTTTTCATGTTCTGTTTATCGACCCACGTATTTCATTTGATAACAGTAAACGTTATTAGGAATACTGTCTTCTGCAGCATAACGCCCTGTAGTCCGCTGAAAGTCAGATGACGTTTCTCCGATATGTCGGCTAACCTTCAACGGACTACAAGGCGCTATATCCCAGAAGACAGTACTTCTCACAACGACCGCTGTGAGAACCTCAAATCCTAAACACTGCATTTTACTGCTCACATCATAGTGAGCTTCTTAAAAAGTAACTAAAAAACAAACTCCGTGGCATCTAGTTCTCAAGCGAACTATACCGACCGAGCGACCGCTGCTTGTCGGTGAAGTTAGTGCCAACTTTATAGCGGGTAGAGGGTGTTATGTGGTCAGCGCAACGGTTCCTCACGGCAGTTAATTTCGGTTTTCTAGACTGGAGCCGCTATTTCCTTGAAATAGCTCCTCAGTTATCATCACGAGGCTGAATGGACCCCGTTCCAGACCCACTAATTCTCAGAAGAAAAAAAATTCTGGTAGCGCCGGGAATCTAACCCGGACCTCTGGATCTGCAGGCAGGAACTCTGACCACTAGACCACAGAGGCGGTCTAAGGAGTAATTAGTCAGACTATAAACCCAGCAATACTGGGCACTCAGAGTGATCATAGATATATTCGCATTTTGACGACGTAGTTTCGTCTGCTCCTAGATATTGATATTGGATCGTGACGTAACTGATAAAGCACCACTTCGTGAGAAATTTAACAATTCCACAATTTTTTTTTTTGCATCGAGGCTATAAACGAATTTACATTTTAAATTTCTGAAGTCTCCTTTGAAGCGTCCTCGATCAGACTCAACAGCTGGACGCATTCTTAGAACCAACCCATATCACGGTTGAACGACGTGCCAGTTACGCAATTTTGCGTCATCTTCTTAAATTCAAATTAAGAGATTCGTAGAAAGCGGCTATGGTTCCTTTTTCGGTTGACCCCAGATATCAACACGTTACCAATTAAGCAACGGATAAGTCAATAGATATGACCGGGTGTGCTGTAAGGAAGATTCGAGGCATATGTTCAGCGTGGACCGCGTATTGCCCAAACCACTGACTACGCTTTCCAAACCACGAGAAACACAAGACAGTTCTAGCAGCAACCTCTGTACTTACGAGAACATAACCTCTGTGTAATCTCCATCGACATATCGTTGTACGTTCAGCTCTGGGCGCGCACCTTCTTGGGCTATAAGCACTGTGGGATCCAAACCTGCTCGCGACAAAGATGACGGGTATTTTTTGACGAGCAGAGATCCCAGGTGTCCCAGTGACATGCGGGTGTTCATTAACGACCTTTATTTCGGAGAAAAACACATCGGTAGGCATACTTGTGCCCATCACAGTGGCCGCTCGGCCTAAGGCATGAACTGTCTCCGCCAGCTCGAACGCTGGGATCGTGGGTTCGCATCCCATTCAAGGAATGTATGTCTGTGTGCGCACTTATTGTGTTCGTGTTGTCCTGTGTGTAGGTAGCGACCATCCGGCGGGCTGATCATTCGTCCAAGGAGTCCTATCGTCTGTGTAAGAAAGATTACGAAACTGAAGAAGAGGTCAGGGCCCAAAGCAGGGTTGTAGAACCACTGATGAATGAGCGAGATAAAAAGGTATATTTGTTATGGCCTCAATATACTGGCTTTAACGATAATGCAGTAACAAATATAAGCAGCTTTGACTGGTAAAATGAGAAATATACGAGAATTTGGGGGGGGGGATATCTCTTGGAAAGAAGTCATTCGAAAGTCTGAAAAGGAGATTGGAGAAAAATGTTGTATCATTACATTTATAGTACTTAAGGACGCTCTCTCATGTGTAGGCCTACGAGTAATTAGCATTAAAAGGGATGTATGACTTAGTGGTGAACTAGGAAGGATCTAGAAAGAAGAAGTCGACACCTACTTCAAGATATCCCATTGAGAAGAAATATGAAAACCTCGGTAAGACTAGGAGGGAGCTTCAGGGTCGAGCAACGAAGCAGGAGCAGGAAAAGGAACTAAGAACGTTAATCTTCGGATGGCGAAATTTGGGTTTGTTCCAGCGGCGTTCAATCTTCTGCTTCAATTACCAAGTAGCTTGCCCTCCCTTGTTCTTGAAATGGTATGTCCCATATTCCGAAATCGCAAATCTATGAACAGTAGTATTTTGGCAGACGAGACGTACGTACTGATGGAGTGACCAATATTTTTCTTGGGTTCTACCTCGTTTCTGAAATATCCGTTATATCATAAGTAATTTTTAGTCGCATCAGAGTAAAATCCGAGCAAACATTAGACGCGGCATCATGAATAATAGTACTGGTGGTGGTGGTGGTGATGGTAGTAGTAGTAGTAATAGTAGTAATAGTAGTAGTAGTAGTAGTAGTAATAGCAGTAGTAGCAGCAGTAATTATAGTTGCGGTGGTAGCAGTAGTAGCAGGAACATTTGTATTGTAAATTGGCAGTATTTGTAGTCGTAGTTGTAGCACAAAAATTGTCATTCTGGTAGTTGTAGTTGTGATGGTGGTAGCAATAGTAGTTGTGTAAGATTTGAGGCTTTCACGGCGGTGACTATGAAGAAAGTAGTCTTCTGGGATTTTGCACCGTGTATATACGTCGGTTAACACCACATATACACGGTGCAAAATCCCAGAAGACTGCTTTCTTAATAGTAGTTGTAGTTGTGGTGGTAGCAGCAGTAGCAATAGCAGTCGTTGCTTTAGTTTTGGTGGCAGTAGTAGTAGTAATATTTATGGTGGTTGTGGCAGTAGTAGTAGCAGCAGTAGAAAAGTTTAATTTATTTATTTATTTGTTTATTTATTTATTTATAGACGCTGTGCCAACAGTAAACAGGCCTGCTATGTAAAATCGAATGACATATGACAAGATGATTATTATGAAACTGGAAAGGTGAGAAGAAAGGGATCCTGGCCGAATTTAAGATAGCGTCTGTCTTTTCTCTGAGTGGCACGAACAAAACAACGAGAGCCCTCAATCAGGTCTCCCGGTCGAGATTCGAACCGGTTACCTCACGTATACAAAGCAGCATCGCGACATTCGCTATTAAACCCACTTGTTTCTTTTGTCATTCAACTAAGTCCTGCCTACTTCACAGGTTACAGAAATCGTTTCACAGATGTAAAGATAAATGTGAATCATCAGGACGAAATCAGATCTGGTAGCCTAACCAACCTATAAGGTAAGCCTATGGCAGGTGCAAAAAACTAAGAAAAGTTCGAAATATATCAGTCAGGAATCTTAGTCCTGCCGAGAATCGAATAGAGTAATCCAAGATGTAAAGAACGAGTCATAACCACACTACGACGTTTCGTCGGTCGGTAAACACAAACTCTCACAGTAGTCTCATGGTACTGAGCCCCCTTTCTAACAATAATGATCCGAATGGATTCGTGCAAAGCATGCTCTCGATTTATACTGTAGGATTCCCGATTCAAATTTCGGCCTGTTATCAACTGTGCTGATTGAGATATCTTTTGTGTTTCTCAATCTCTCCAGGCAAAAATCTGAATGGTGTACTAAGAAAGATCTAATCCCAAACTTCCAAACCCTTACTTCCCCCCCCCTTGGCACTACAGCCCCAGTGGGCCTAGGCTTACCTCCATGAACTTTTCTCCATTCACAAACCCTTACTTACACATCATTAATTATCATTCTCCCAACTCTGCAGTAGAAACAAGTCGTTCCAACCATCAATGACTAACTAAGTCCAAGTAACTTAAAAATGTTCCCGCAGCCAAACTAATTTTCCACAAAATTCCCGCAGCTTACCCATCCAGCCTGGTTTGAATGTTAAACGCCTTTCCTTCTTAACCTCTTCAAGTCATTTTCCGGGGTTAAAAAATGCGTCGAAACCGGATATGCGGCCCACCAGCCTCCCATCCACTGGGTACCGGGGGAATTTTCCCCGGGGGTGAATCGGCAGGGGGGTGAAGCTGTCCACTCACCTCATTCCAGTGTCTAGGCCAACAATTATGGAGCTATATCTCCACTCCGCCACATTCCTTCATGGCGTCGTGCTTAATTACATAATAAGTACATGGATAATTCTATTTTTATCTTTCTACATACACTTGCTCGCGTGCGTGTGTGTATGCGTGTGTGCGTGAGGCACGAATTTTCAGGTGCGCATAGGATCATCATGTATGATCAGCACTGATTTCCGAACTTAGCCTCCAGAACACTTTTGAGATTGAAAAATACTGATGGAACCAGATCCCAATGAAAAATAAGAAAGCTCAGTATATTGACATTGATTCTGGATTCATATAAAGACAACAATCAGCTTCGTTTTGTACACAGCGTAGAAGGTAGACAGATGAATTTGAGGGACGCGCATGTGAAGCGGTTAGTACGTCTCCTGAGGTAGACCTACTATTCCCGACTCATCTATCCATCCATCTATCCATGGCTCTACGGCCCTTTATTGGGCCTTAGCCATTTTTCCAGCTTCTTGACCTTTTACGCAGTCGGTACGACTCCTTGGACGGGGTATCAGCCGTCGCAAGGTCGTTACATGCACATATGACTTCTGAAACACAGAATAAGCGCACAAAGACATCCATACCTTGAGTGGGATTCGATACCATGATCCCAGTGTTCGAGAAGCTGAAGACGGTTCATGCTTCAGACCGCTCAGTCGCCGTGATCAGCATTCTCGGCTCTGCCTGAAGGAAATGAGTTAAGACATTTAAAACCTCAGTCATGATAACCAGTAATCAGGCAGGGACTGGAAATCTGAACTTCGTGAATGAGAGGGAATAGTGCTAACAACTCAACCTCGATATCCGACTTTTGTACGATTCGTGAAAGAAAAAAAAAAGAAATTAACAATTATAGATACTCTGGTTTCGCTAAAATGTATAAACTGAAAGCAATGAAATGTATTCTTTTATATGTTCCTACTTTGAATTCGAATCAGCAGTTGGATTTGTGATTTAAGTAGAACATTACGCAATATGATGGTATTCAGAAGTCCTTAAATCTGTCATTATAGAAATGCATCGGGTAACACTTGACAAAAGCCGGTCACGGTAGCCGAGCGGTCTAAGGCATGCACTGCCTTCGCTCGCTCGGAAGCCGGGATCGTGGGTTCGAATCCCACTCAGGGCATGGATGTTTGTGTGCGTTTTTCTGTGTTTGTGTACAGGTAGAGGCCTTGCGCCGAGCTGATCACCCGCCCAAGGAGTCCTACCGTATGTCTGAGATCTAGAAAAACCGAAGTGAACGGAGAAGTTCATGGAGGTAGACCTAGGCCCACTGGGGCTGTAGAGCCAAGGGAAAAAAAACACTTGACAAAATCAGAATTCGTTTGAACATTTTGAAGTCGCGGATTTGTATTGCGATAGTCTTCACGCGGGCTTACATAATGAACCTTGTTTCTTACCTCGAGTTTGTTTATTTTTGTTTCTCCTCTTAACATATTGTATCTGAAACGTTATGGGCCCAATTCAAAACCATTCGCAGTCTATGGTCACATGCGACCTGTGGCTCGTTATTTTTCACTATTGCCCTAGAGGAACTGAGAAAACTGAAGAAAATCTCTTAATTTTAATACTTAGTTCTTAGCCAAAGATTTCTTTGACCATAAATTTGTTTTTTGAATTCATCTGTACTCTGAAGAGCGACGTTCCGATGTAAACGCCTAAACAAAAACGTTGACTACGATTACGTTGCACTGTTTGTGACATGTCAACTGAGTCATAAAGTGCATGAACTGTAGATACGAGTGTTATGAGCCGCCACTGTCAGCTGTAGAAACGTGAAAACTGTCGAATATTCAATTAATTCCGCTCCTTATATGTACGATTTAAACCCTACAACAGATAAAATATTCGAACGACTTCTTAGTAGACAAAACCCCGACGTCGCTGAAACAAAATCTGGCGGATACTTACGAACAATTCCTATGCAAAGCGAGGTTCTCATAGGTAGAGATTAGGATAAACAAGTGCAAACCCTTGTAATTTAATTCAATTTCACAAACGACAAAAAATACATTTACAATTTGTTTTGCCTGAATTTTGGGGGCACGCGGTATCTAGTTGGCTGAGACACTAAGCTACAAGCTAGAAGGTCGCGGGGTTCAATTCCCAATTAGGTCACTGGATTTTTTAATTGATCTAACCCCTCTATCCGCATTATGGCTCTGGGATCGACTCAGACTCTGAGTACCATTAATATTCCTGGAGGTAAAGGGCGGCCGGCGCGTAAGGCTGACAACCTCATTGCCATCTGTGATCCGACTGTCTAGAAAATGTAGGAACCTCGACGTGTCACAACACTGTGGGCCTCCACGGCCTGTTAGAGTAGCTTTACATTTTGCCCTTTTGTCCTAGTCTTCAAATTGTCCGAGTCAGTTGGAGATTGCCATGAAGTATTGTAGGTACTTTAACTGTCATCTGCTTAACATAAAGAGCAAAGAGGCTAGCTTCAGACTGGACTATAAGAGTTCGATCCTTGGCATGGCAATATTCCTCTCTTCGCCATTCTATGTAGATCAGCTCTGAGGCTCATAAAGGAACGATTCCCCAGTGGTCGGAGCCTTAAGCTAACCTTTTGCCTCCATTTACGACTTCATGAACTCCTTTCAGTTTGGAAATAATGAAGTTTTAATATATTTATTTTGATGATCCTGTCATATAAAATGTCTGTGTTGCTCCCTCCCGGACACTCAGTGTAGACTTTGTGTAACCCTGAACTAGACATACATTTATTGTTTGTTTTGCTAACTGGAAATGATTCATTTCCGGTAGCAGCGACAAGAGTAGCGTCTGGAGTTCGATTCTTGTTCAGTCTGTAGTCTTATAAGGTACGTCTGTTCTATTAATTCCATTTAAGTTTGACATGCACAAACAGTACATGCCTTATACTGGATGACCGACAATGACATCTGTAATAAGATAATACTTCATACCACCCTCTGAAGTTGCTTCTAAAGCCTTTTACATCCTGCTCTTGCGATGACCGCTTGTACTGTTCTCCTGCTCCTGTTCTCTGGCCAAGAAAAAAAAAAAAAGACATGCAATCGAGAAGTACACCTAATACTTAAGGCGGAATTCTATTGGACTCCATTGTCTGGATGAAAATACGTACATTTCGGAGGCTGGCTGTCTCCATGCAACGGTTCCCATACTTCCTTTGCTTGTGCTTGAAGAGAGAGACAACCTTCGAAACGTCGTCCTTATTCTTAACCAGGCAATATCAAATAATATTACTCGAGATAAACAAAATAATTATTACATCCCCATTAGAAAATACGTGTAATCAATTTAACTTCTTTGATATCGTTATAGGAAGAGACGGGAAGAGAAACTATTAACTGTATACCCAGTTTCACCACAATATGCCACAAAATTGTCCACTGCTTTTCTCAGGTATTCCCTGTTGGTTCAAACTTATGTGGCCACAAGAAGTTGATTCTTTACTATCCGTTTTCCATCCAAACCAATTTCAATAAGGGAATATTTTTTTTCCCTTGGCACTACAGCCCCAGTGGGCCTAGGCCTACCGCCATGAACTCCGTTCACTTCGGTTTTTCTAGATCTTACACATACGGTAGTACTCCTTGGGCAAGTGATCTTGTCGTCGCAAGGCCTCTACCTGTAGACAAACACAGAAAAACGCACACAGACATCCATGCCCTCAGTAGGATTCGAACCCACGATCCCAGTTTCCAAGCGAGCGAAGACAGTGCATGCCTTAGACCGCTCGGCTACTGTGACCGGCCATAAGGGAATATATCATTCACGTTTGTTAACAGAAAGCAGTTACGTGAAGATATTCTATGCTAGTGCACTGCGAAAAATAGTACTCTTTCGTGTCTTACGTCGAAATATATTTCTCCTGAAGAAAGAGCCCCGGTAGTCAATGGGGAATCCCATGAGTCACAATTCTGTATTCTTAGCAAACTTAAAGATATCATTATTAGTATCATCATCATCATCATCATCATTATCACACACAAAGAAAATTTGCAGCCTCTTGCCGCAATAGATTTTTCAAGATGACAATATACTGGAAAAATTAAAATTGCAGACACTGCATATCAGGCGTCGGCACTTCGATAATTTGTTTTTAAGAAATATCTTTAGGGGCGCTACATATTGCTCCTCTGTTCTCGAAACTGTCAGCATTCGTTTTCCTACTCGGAACTTTCGTTAACTCATGCTTGGTTGTTCCTTCAGTTATACGTTTTCTGCTGCAAACGAAGCCTGCAAATGTACGGATATTTTTAGTAATTCATGTCTGAGTGTAAAAAGCCTTAATTGATCTACTCATCTTTGTTCTTATTATTTTTGTTTCTTTTGTTCTTAACTGTTGCTGCTGTTTCTATTCATGACGATTCTGTAACTGGTTATTAGTTGTCGGGCTCAGCATGTAAATAAATGCAGAATTTATTGTTGTTATTATTATACTTGATATTAAAGCTATTACTTAATTGCATATTCTGTTTACATTATTTGTCGAATTTATTCAAGTTTCACACCGTCGCCATGTTTCTAATCCCTGACGTATAAACATTATCTCACGCCACATTTGAAATTGTCTCTCTTCCGCCTTTATAAATATGTTACATGTCTGGCTCCAATGGTTCCTCAGTTAGCTGTCGGAATCAAAACGAAACATAATTATGAATTTCATGCAGAGTTTTCTATTCTAAAAAAGAGAAAAACACATTTGCAAAAGCTGCGAATGTTTTACATTTATTAGTACACATAATTTCACCGTCCTGTATATGTGGCGCTAGTGTCGCTCCCATCTCACAAATTACAGTTCCAAGAAATTAAAAGAACAGCAGGATGCAATTTTCAAAATACACCTTTTGTAGGAAATATGTTCTTTTGTGGTGGGATTGAAGGTTTTTGACAAAATTATTGGGATTGAATTTGAAAATGGTTGACAATCACTGCTCTATAAAAATCGCATAAAGAAAGCATTCTGTCCGTTAAAACGATTATAAAATAACAGTCAAAAAGAACTAAATACATGATAATCTTAAAGCTGATAATAAAATGCGCTTACTTTTGGGGGGAAGGAAGAAAGGAATAAGCGCGGACTGGGACGGAAGAGACGTGCCGGTTCGTAACAATCAGTTTCGCTTAGCAGCTGCTGTACTTAGGGAGGGGTGCTGAGAGCAATACCTCTTATTTTCTTTCCGTTATCGGAATAAGTATGAGAGCCGAGAAAGCTCACTCGGTACAGCGACTGTGCTATGGGCAGGGCAACCGGAGTTCGATTCCCGGAATGGACAAGAGATTCTCTCTCCTCCGCAGCATCAAGACTGGCTCTGAGGCCCACCCAGCCTCCTATCCACTGGGTACCGGTGGCTCTTTCCCCGGGAATAAATCGGCAAAGGAGTGAAGCTCTCCACTCACCTCCATCTAGGGCCGAGTTCATGAACGCTACAGTAATAGCTCCAGTCGCCATATGTCTTCATGGTGTGGCGCTTAAATAATTGAGACCAGGGACAACTTCACCTTTTCACGTTAACATAATATATGCTCAATTAAAAAGAAAAATGTTAAAAACAGACAGCGAGGATAGCACGCAATTACAATGTTTAAAGTAAGAGAGAGACCAAGGAGATTATCGAAAGGTTATTTTGAGCCCGGTGTAAGCACAGAGTTGTCTAATGCGTAAAATATAGCATTGATAATGATGACGATAATCATAATAACAATAATATAATTAAAAACCATTACAACAATGTGTAGCAATAGAAGCACTCTAGGGCGTTTGTCGCTTTAATTAAGAGAATTCAAGAGAGTTGCAGTGTACGAGGTCAACTCCTTAGAGCTCTTTACAATTCCAGTGTGAAAATTACATATGTTAGTTTGTTTTCGTAATCAGTACTTTTTACGAAACACTCAGCACAAAACATCAGTCGTGCAAGTATAACGATTAGACACTTTTCTACCTGATCCCTCAACACCAATATTTGGTGGATTCTTTAAGAAATACGAGTTCAATATAACATTATATTATTCCGTTCGATAATTCTCTGTAGGATAAATTTACCAAATTTTGGATTTCAAAATATGGGACAGTTTCATGAGGGAAAGCAACTTTCCAGAAATAGAACCCTACAATTCCATGCCGCTTGCATCGTAGCCCACCACTTGATCTGTTCCGAGACACTTCAGCTCAGTTTACAAACAATATGTTATATGAGTATAACACACGCAGTCACAANCGAATAAGAACCTGAAGATGGCACTTTTGTGCCGAAACATGTAGTGCAAGAGAGAGGAGTGAGATAGATAAGTGTATGCACTGGAAGACGGTTGAAATAAATCATGGATACAAACAATATTTTTAAGTTCAATTTCTATATTAACATTATGTTTTCTCAGGCCTACAAGAGGTGTCTCAGACAAAATATTTAATGCATTTTTGTTTCCGCAACCGACTTATATGCCCTTCATTGATTTAAACGACCGTAACTGTGTAAGTCATGAAGTAACATTAACTTTATACTCGTAGTTGGAATCCATACTGTGTACGGTTCAAATGTTACTCGCATGAAGCACGAAG
>NW_019728501.1:1668742-1685785 GCF_002891405.2 Cryptotermes secundus | reverse complement strand
TCAGTGCTGAGTATCTTGGATTTCCATTCATTCATAAGTGGCTCTACAGTCCTCTGTTGGGCCCTGACCTCTTCTTCAGTTTCGTAATCTTCTTTTACACAGACGGTAGGGCTCCTTGGACAGGTGATCAGCCAGTCGCAAGGCCGCTACCTACACAGGACAATACAAGTATATAATAAACGCACACATAAACATCCATGCCTTGAGTGGAATTCGAACACACGATCCTAGCGTCCGAACGAGCGAAGCCCGTTAATGAGTTAGACCGCGCGGTCACCGTGATGGGCGGCCTGGATGTAAAGGAAAAGTAATTTAAACACCAAGTTCATCTAAATAATATTTAAAAATTTAGTTCATATGTCACAGAGAAACCACTGCATCTCCATTACAAAGACAAAGTAAATAATGCTCTGAAAAAAATAATCACTGCTTATTATGAGAACGGTAATAAATCCATAATTACAATGTTTGGACAGAATTAACGTTCCTTAATTTCAAAGCAGGTGTATATATTTGCCACTTACATCTACCAGTACAATAAACAGGCAGCTCCATAATACGAGCTAGCTTCCGAGTTACTAAGTTATAGACCTTGGAAGTGTCTTCGGACACTTTCCCATGTCTAAATAACAAAAAAAGCAGACAGTGATATAAAGCAGATGACGTCGAACAACTGCTGTATCCGCGATATATGCTAACCGCGTTATAAGGAAACTATTTTTTTTATTGCTAGTGGGGTGGGACTAAGTCCCTTGTACTGCGGCCACTTCTGGCCTATTGTACCAGTCCCAGATGATAGTTGAGGGTGATTGTGGAGCAACTGTTGGAATGAAGATTGCCAGGGGAAACCGAACTACTCGGAGAAAACCCGCCCCAGCACCACTTTGTCCACCACAAATCCCACTTGGCCAGATCGGGGATCGTACCCGGGCCGCTGCGGCAGGAAGCCAGCGACTAACCGCTTGAGCTATGACACGACCCTATGAGGAAACTAACATCTACATAATCTCGGAATTTCTGTTATTATGAATATAATATAAATGCAGTGACTAAAATAGGTACCTGAAATTTAATGTATGTTTTGTACTGTGCTCGAGCTTAAAGTTTTGTTGTTAGAACAAATATTCCCAGTTTAGAGAAACCAGAAACATACAGCCTACTCACAGTGGATTGTGAACTTATCCTCCGTACCTGCACATTACAGCATGGAATGTTTCAGTACATTCTTACACTGTTACTAAAACATTTCACTAATATTTTTACGACAAAAAGTGTAAGTAATCGTATTTGGGGACAAGTTCAAAGCCGTAATACATCTTGAAACCGTAGTATAACGAGGGCCTACTCCATATAGAACTTACAACGTCACTGTCCTCAAGTGGAAAGTAAAGGCATTCACTCTGTGGAACTCATTGGATAAAACTACTGGTAAGCGTAGGTGCTCCTTTCGTGGACATGAAGCTGGACACTGAGCAACATTCCGGCCGTAGTACTTTTCTCTCATACACAGAATGGCAATGGTCTTAGAAAATATTGAAGTGATACTAAACTTACTTACTTACTCACTCATGGAGCTGAGCCTTTCTGGATGAGCCGCCAATTCTGCAGCTATTCAAGAATTTCCCAGCAGTTTATGGAACCCGAAGGTTCATTACCGTCTTCACAAGAGCCCTCCACTGGTCCCTATCCTGAGCCAGATCTATCCAATCCATACCATCCCGTCCTCTCTCTCTAAGATCCATTCTAATATTGTCAACCACCTACGCCTTGGTCTTCCCTGTGGTCTCTTCCCTTCTAGCTTTCCCACCAATATCCTATACGCATTCCTCGTCTCTCCCATTCGTGCTACATGACCTGCCCACCTCATCCTCCTTGACTTGATCATTCTAATTATACTTGGAGAATAGTACAAGTTATGAAGCTCCTCATTATGCAGTTTTATCAACCTCCTGTCACTTCATCTCTCTTCGGTCCAAATATTCTCCTCAACACCCTGTTCTCAAACACCCTTAGTCTATGTTCCTCCCTTAATGGCAGAGACCAAGTTTCACACCCATACAGAACCACAGGCAAAATTATAGTTCTGTATATTCTAATTCTTATGTTTTTGGACAACAGACGAGAAGACAAAAGGTTCTGGACTGAATGGTAGCATGCATTACCCGAGTTCAATTGCCTCTTAATTTCCTCCTGAATCAGGTTTCGATCTGTTATCGTTGTTCCCAAATATCTGAACTGTGCCACATTTTCAAAACATCTGTTTCCTATCTTCATATCATGATTTTGCCCTGCATTTTGGTGACGAGACAGTAACATATACTTAGTTTTCTCTGTGTTTACATCTAGACCAACCTCTTCACTTGCGTCAATTAAAGTTTGTGTGTTTTTCTTTATGGTATCTACATTATCACCCAGTAGATCAGCGTAGACCAACAGCTGATGTGTCCCATTTAATTCCAGTCCCACCTGGTTTCCCTGAACCATCCTATTTGCATATTCTAAGGCAAAGTTGAAAAGGAGTGGCGATAAAGCATCTCCCTGTTTTAGACCATTCTGGTTATGAGATTTATCAGACAAACGTTTACCTACATGGACTTTACTATAAGTTTCGTTTAAACACATTTTAATCAATGTAACTAGTTTCATGGGTATCTCAAACTCTATTAGGATATTGTACAATACTTCCCTCCTAACTGAATCATAGGCTTTCTTGAAGTCTATAAATAGCTGATGTAAACTTTCATCAGACACCAATTAGGTTAAAAAAGGTAAAGTTTTCCCTGCGCTTAACTAATTAAGCACTAAGCCATGAAGGCGTATGGGAGAATGAATGTATACATCCACATTTTCTTGCCCTCGGCACTAGCGGGAGGTGAGTGGTCAGTTTCACGCTCCGGCCGCTTTACCCCCGGAACTCATTGGATAGGAGGTTGGGTGGATTCCAAAGCCGGTCTGGACAACCGAGTTGGTTAGTTTGTTTACTTAATGACGCTGTCCGTAACTCAGGCTACAAAACGTACCACGTAACTTTCTATACTTTTAGACTGAATCTCGCCCGGGTTACCGTCTCTCCTAGCTGACGTTTCTCGTAGTTCTTCTCAGTCTCTCCAGGCGACTGTCGGGAACAGTTTCTTGAAATAAGATACGAATCCTTACCTACTCAAAATTCTTGATAATCTTTCAGTCTCATTCATCCCTGTGTGCAGTTGCAGTAGGATGGTTACATTACCCCCAAAACTCTCAGGCCTCATTTTGTTTCTTTAGGTGGGGTGAGACTGAGTCTACTTGGTACGTCGGCCACTAACTAGCCTATTGTACCAGGCCCGGATGATAGATTATGAGTCTGGAGCAGTCGGTGGAATGAGAATTGGTATGGGATACCGAAGCGCTTGGAGAAAACCAGCCCTAGTGTCACTTTGTCCACCACAAATTCCACATGACCTGACCTGGACTTGAACCCGAGCCGCTGTAGTGGGAAGCCGATTACTAACCGCCTGAGCTAAGGCACGGCCTCTGTCAGGCATTAAGGAGATACATAACAGTAAGCTCTGTGTACGGTATAATCTGCAGAACTGTTTTGCATGGAACGTTCATAACATTTCCGTATAAAGTTTATTGTCCTGGGAGGTGGTGTGCTGCAGAGATATCGGAGCTTTTAAGTAACAACGGAGTTTACCAACAGGAGACACAGGCGGAGCAAGAGACAAGACCGTGTAGACTGAAGAAAATATGACCACTTACTTCCATTTATAACCGTTACCGTTCCTTCGACATTGAGCAAGAGTTGTATTAACGCTGCCAACCATATTCCCCGACATGTTGATTCTTTTCCCACTCATGCTGCTGCTTTGAATTTCCCTGTTCTCGAGAGTTACAGTGTCTACTTGCCGGCCTTCTGGAAGGAATATACATACAGTTAAAGTTGTCTATGTGCTTAACTAATTAAACACTACGTCATGAAGGTGTATGGGGAGTGGATGTATAGATCCACATTTTCTTGACCTCGACACCAGTTGGAGGTGAGTGGTCAGCTTCACGCCTCTGTCGCTTTACCTCCGGGGAAAGAGCCTCCGGTACTCATTGGATAGGAGGTTGGTTGAAACCAAGAACCGGTCTGGATGACATGGAGAAGAGAAAATTGAAATATATATATATGCGTCATAAACAAATATTGTCTATCCGAATGAAGATCATTAAGAGCAACCTGTATAATTTAAATATGTCGGGAATAAATTGTATCGCAAGAGGGAATATTTTAAAAGCTCAAAATTGTATTTATTTAATATGGTTTTAAGTGTTATCTGCATTAAGTGCGTGCATAGTTAATGCATGATGGGTCGCTTCTATCTAGCCGTCCGTCTGCATAACCTCTTTCATCTACGAAACTACTCAATTCGTTTAACTGAAACATGATATTGATACAATTTCTGCATTCAATATTATCGGACGAAGTTAGTCGCCATTGGTTTAATACAGAATAATTCATTTGGAAATCGTACGCAAACAGAAAAATGTCGTATTTCACTATTCACTGAACATAAAACATAAAAGAGTGACCTCCACTGTTCTAAACATGTGCCTTAAACCTCATGACCATGATTCGAGGGGCATGTGCAAGAGTTTCCGCCATGATGCTGCACATGACATTTTCAATGTTCACTTCAAGTTGTACACTTTTTGCATTGTTTTTCTACACACATTTTTTAAGGCAACCCCAAAACAAGAACTATGTATGTTAGATTCGGGTGTATGAGTAACTATTATCCCTGGCCGCGCTAAAGCTCAAGCGGTTGGTCGCTGGCTTCCCACCGCGGCGGCCCGGGTTCGATCCCGGGTCTGGTGAAGTGAGATTTGTGGTGGACAAAGTGGTCCTGATGCGGGTTTTCTCCGAGTACTTCGGTTTCCCCTGTCAATCTTCATTCGACCAAATTCTCCATCATCATATTCACCCGGGGCAGGCTACAATAGGCCAATCAGTGGCCGTTGTGCCGAGTGGACCCAGTTGGACTCCACCCCCCACTAAGCGAATTAAAAAAAAAACTATTATCCCTTCGAAAGTGTCCGAGTTAGTCAGTCGAAGAAGAGAGTAAAATATGGTCATGAGTCGCGGACTACTCGGAACCAAGAATAACTGTGCTGGCGAGGACCAACAGAAATTTAGCCGACCGACCGAAATGGTCATGTCTCGGCATACCCATTCGATAATCTGTTTCGTGGGCTCCAGTATTTAACATAACTGCATAATTACGCATTTTATGCTTCAGCGATTGTACACTGACATATGAAGTGCAGTGCTTTCCATTAGGGCCCTATTTTAAATTAATCACTCTCTCTCTCTAACTCATACTTTATAAGAAAATCAAATCAAATTTCATCATTCTCTCAAAACCATTTGTCTTACACAAAATAGCAGGCCTACGTAAAAGTCACGTCTCATCATCATTTTTCGATACACAGTAAAAGTATATTTAAAGAAATTCAGGGAGAAGAATTACGTTTATGCTCTGTAGTATCTATAGTGTGACTGAAATCAAATTGTAGTACACCTGACCGTTGAAGTCACGATACACTCTCTATCATCAAAAGTTATTAGTAGGTCTAGATAAGCAAAGAGTAAACATGATAATGGTAATTCTAAGGACTTACGTTTTTAAGTTCATAAATGACAGAATATCAATAAAAAGCTTAATAATACCTGTTTGTACCAATGTAATAAAATTAATCTCAATTTTAAATTCTTACGCATGAAGTTACACATTGGACATAAGAGGCCCATGTGTGACCTTCTGACTGAGGCAGAGGAGTTAAACCTAAAATCCTTGTTCTAAATAGGCCTACAGCCATCTTTTTTTCCTTTTTTCCCTCTAGGACATCTCACACTCCTTTATTTATCCTAACACGATCAGGCGGACAGTGTAAATTATAAACAATCAGGTTACATACTAATCTCTAGTCTTTCGTTTACTTGTTCCTTAGGCCTCAATATTTTGTGTAGCGTAGTTCGTTGAAGCACTATGCTACAAGCCAGATGGACCATCAATTCCCGATGAGGTCACTGGATTTTTCAATTGATCTAATCCCTCTAGTCGCACTATGGCCCTGGGGTCGACTCAGCATCTAACAGAAATGAGTTCCAGGAATCTTCCTGCAGGTAAAGGGCGGCCGGCGCTTAAGGCTGACAACCTCACCGCCATCTGTGAGCCGACAGTCTAGAAAATTTGGGACCAACGACGTCTCACAACCCTATGGGCCTTCACGGCCTGTTACAGGGATAGTTTTACCTTCCTCTCAACCAGTGTTCAAGTTTCCTGCCGAACTTTGATCTGTTGCTTTGCGAAGATGACAGTCTGACAAGCCTGGCATTATACGTACCACAAGAGAACCATAACATCTTATACTTACCTCATCTTACTATCTTATCCTTAACGTCTCGCCGCCTTTATGACATGGTTACACCCCAAAGCTTAAGTTACACATTTTGCACCTGTCTAGAATCTAGAGAAAATGTCACTGCTCATCCAAGAATAGCGACTCATGTCGGAAGAATCACACCATCTGATACAAGGAAAATGCCACTGCCGTATTTTTGGTGAGTGGAATTCGAGTTTTCTTTATGCCCATTAACGAAGGTATAGTTGCTTATAACCATGGAAGCTGAATCGGTTGAAGTCCACTAATTAAACAGTTTAACCAGTTACAAAAACTCACATGACTAACCCCTTTCATGAAATGAATAAAATAACTCGTTTGGAAACACCGATCCTTCTTCGGTATAATTTCTAGGTCTTGTAAGCTAAAGCAAGTATTTGCCATTTCTTGATTGATTCAACATTTTATAGATTTCTGTAAATATAAATATGAAACACTATAAAAATATGCAGACGGTAGAAGGTAACTGTGTCCTAAATTAATCTCAGGAAATATGGGATTTAATTACTAATATTTATAAAATTTCTCATACTATCCTCCGATTCAGTTTGGAATCTTCAAAAGCTTTTAAGAAACATGTTTGGCCTTGAACAAGAAATTTCAATCTGACATCCATGTGCTGTGGATTCCATTGTACTTCCTATTTAATATATGTTAATCTTTTTTCTATCACGCGTTATAAAGATCATCATCTTGTAATTGTATTTATTAGTTGCAATTGTATTTGTTGTAGCTGTAATTTTATTTGCATTGTATTCATTGTGTGTAGTGTGTCCTTTACCGTTTGTGTAGTTTTGTGTGATATTTTGTTTGTGTGTTGTGTATTATTTCCTGTGATGTGTGTTATTTGTGTTGTGCCATATTGTAGTACCACTGCCACCAGGGAAAACCAATTTTCAGCTTAAATAATAATAATAATAATAATAATAATAATAATAATAATAATAATCCCTGCTGTACACCAAAATGTATTTATAAATTAAGGGTCTGCATATCAATGAATGAAAATATGTTATAAAACATATATCTCGAATTTTTCATTTTATCTGAAATTTAATGCCTTTTTTAAATAAATGATGCCTTCGTCATATGTGGCTAAATAAACTTACTGTAGTACAGACATACTGAATGGTAATGTTAAGCTGTCTCAAAGCGAAAGATAGAAAAACTAAATTACCTAGTCACATATTACATCTACAAGTCTTCCTGTTCAGTCATGGATCAGACGTTTGCTGTGAATTGCTCTTATCAGCCTCCCAGATGGACTTACAAACATACTCATTTTCAGTTGGCCACACGTGCGCCTCCACATCCCTAAACGGTACAAGCACTTCTGGTTATGAAAGCCTGTTCTAGAACGACTGACATTTATTTCGATTTATGTCCAGCTTAAATGTAACTACTTTTTAAGAGGAAATTACGTTTAGGGTTAAGACTTTAACGCAACCGGTTTAGTTGCGAAAATCATATAATAATATTATGTCTCACAAAACGCTAATGAAGTACATATGACTGTTAGATTCCATATCTCTGGCAATCGGGTCATGCACAAAACGCTAGTAAAGAAAATATTAGTTTCTACGATATGCCTACCGTGCGCTAAATTGACTATAAAAATAAAAAGCGACCACGCTTTGTGTTAGTGAGGGCATATACGTGGTATTTCGATGAGGAGTCATTTATGACGCAGTCAGTATCTAGGCTTATACAGCGTCGAAGGGCAGGATGATGACGAATTAAAATGAACTGGAAAGGATTTAGAAGGTAAATGTCGTGGTCTGATCGAGGCGCTACCCCGGAATTTTTTATGTTCTCAATTGAAGTCAGAAGGAAATGTAGCAAATATTAATGCCAACAAATATTTGTGACGTTATCTGTGTTTCAATGCACAGACCCACAATTCTGGGGCAGTCAAAAAAACATAATTTTAAACGGATGGAACCTAAGTTTCTAATCAAATTTTTGAACTCTTGGAAAAATCCTGGCGACTTCCATGGATGGTCATACCAAACACGGGGGCAGAAACGGCCTTAACTGTTTCTTACCAATCGTTTGGAAACGAAAAACAGACAAAACCGCGGACTTAACTTCACAGATAATGGAGTGCCTTGAGAAGGTGGGATGCTCATGACACAAGAATTTAACAGCCCATTACGAAGAAATAAAAGGAATATAAAAGAAAAAAGGAAGCGAGGAAAGAAAGACGAAAAGGATAATACAAACTCGGAATAAAGGAAAGGAGGGATGTATCAGAGTAGAAAAATATGTGAAGAAGGAAGGAATGAAAGAACGAAAAGAAATAACTTCATCATATTTCGAAAGGGATGATTCAGGAAAATTGGCGAAAATTGCGACAAATGTTATGTGAAATACAGCTCACCTTGTCTTTACTCATCACGAAGTGTTGTACGCGCTTCGTAACACTTATTAATTATGTGGGATACAATTACTTGGTAATTCGCAATTATATTCGCCAGGCAAATAAAATTTAATGGGAAGAGATTTTTACATTAAGTTGTGACGCCTACCGGACACACAGACTTCTACCGCTATCCTTGGCTTCGGTGACGCGTAAAGGTAGCTGAGCCTTTCCGCAACATGCTCCTTTGTTTGGTACTTCTCGGCGGTCTCACTTCTATCACTTCGAATAACGACATTAAGTGTACAACTTCATGACCAATGTTTTCAGATTTCGGATGTTTGAATTACACACGCTTCTTGTGGAAAGAAGCACAAAAAAAAGCATTTAATTGGTTTAGATTTGTTTCAAAAGAAGTGTGCAAAAGTACAAAGTGCAACATGAGTAAAGACAAACAACTGCGAGGGGCGAAGTCCGAATGATAGTCGGTCAGCCATTCATGAAGTTCTTTGCCTTCAGTGCAAACCGGAGATTCGTTGCCGTGTGCAGACAGCCAGTCACTGGACCTTATCCTGCACCAACTGCATTCATTATGCAACCCTATACCGTATTTCTTTTAATAATTATATACATTTTTAATCTTCCCGTAAGCAATCCTGGGTCAGTTCCTTACGAAACCTAGTGACTACTATGACGCCCCCATGAACGAAGTCCTACATTTCATTCGAATTGTAGGATTGATAAAGTGTTAATCAAAAGGGGGGGGGGGAGAGCACAAGAGATCATTGAAGATCGCAGTGCAAGGGCCGAACTATTATGGCTCACCCATTATACATTCATTCCCATACACGATTCAAAACCCTCCACATTCTGATCCCCATAAGAATACTGCGTGAAATACAAATTTCGAAACACAGATTCAAATTTCGAGTAATTTCTATGAATGGGAACGTGTCTTTAATCGGAAACTTTTCAGCAGAAGCAGACGATGAAATCTCCACAGTTACACTACATATTTAAAGTTCCAGTAAGTAAGTAATATTAACCACATAGTGACTTTCTGCCAGCCATGTCCTGTCGTGTTTTTTTTTTTACTATTTATTCAAGAGGCTGCGAATTCGTAAAACGTCCCCGAAAACAGGCCATCTTGACCGAGGTATATCGTGGGTTTCCTCAGCCCTTCTGTGCCATCGTGGCATCAAAAGAGGTCATAACCCTCCCGTCGACACAATTCCACACTCACCACTTACCTAAATCATCTGACTTCAGAAGCTAGTCGTAGCCTATATAACAGGTAGGCCTACAGCTGAGTAAATAAACTAAGAATCAAGAACAGAATTTGTGAACACGGTAATGAATCTTCGGGTTCCATAAAACGCTGAGAAGTTCTTGAGTCGCTGCACAATTGGCTGCTTCTCAAGAAGGGCTCGGCTCCATGAAATCAGTTATCGAGCACAGAAAGTATACACAAGAATGGAGGATACAGAATGAATAACAAACAAACAAAACAAAACTCGTGGTTTTAGTCCGCAAGCGAATTATACCGATCGAGCGACTGCTGCTTGTCGGCAAACTTAGTGCTAACTTTAGCGGATAGAGGGTGTCGCGTGGTCAGCGCAACGAATCCCCACGGCCGTTAATTTCGGTTTTCTAGACCAGAACCGTTATTTCCTTGAAATAGCTCCTCAATTATCCTCAAATGTCTGAGTGGACCTCATTCCAGACCACCCACTACTTCTCAGAAAATCTGGTAGCGCCCGGAATTGAACCCGGACCTCTGGATCTGTAGCCAGGAACTTTGACCACTGGACCACAGAGACAGTCGGAGAATGAAGAAACTGAGGAAATTAAGAATTTCAAGTTACTAAAAACGAATGGCGGTTGCTGCTGAATTTGTAAAATCTGTCGGTAACATATAAGGCCATCTATCAAATTAAGTGGGGTAACAACCCCTACTTGGAATCTTCATGTTTTTTTTCCGCAAATTCATTAGCAGCACCCTCTTCAGACACGCGCCCTACCTTCAGTCTCATAAAAAACTGTCTGTTGCTTCCTTTCCCCAATCCCTTAAGCATTTCCTTCGTCCCTTCCAGTCCAAACCATACAACAGCCGAGAACAATTTCGACCAGACAAGGGTAAAAAAATAAGTTTGGGGAGAAGAAAATCCAGCCACTGAGTTGCCTGCGATTTTGTAAGACTACACTGTGAAATGTTCTTTCCCATTCAGGTCCGAAGACAACAAATTCCTATAGGGAATGATGTTTCTGGGTGGCATTCCTCCCCGTGAGACACACAGATGGGTAGCAATGCTTTTCAATGACTCAACTTCACGTGCAAGAGTGTTGTATAGGCCCCATAACCAGGAACAGAGTTCAGAACAAGGAAAACTAGCGACTTAAATTCCAGCCAGACGAGGGGATGCGTCATACCGGACTGAACACTCCCAGCATATCTACTGGTATTCCCATCCACGTGAAACAGTCAGTCAGCATGAGCGAAGTATAACCGTGAATAAACCGCAAAGTTATGCTCTGTATACTACACTGCACTGCGAAAGAGACCTACAGGCAAAATTATTCGTATTGTGATTCGCTAACTTTTAAGTATGCTTAAGTTTAATTGAACTGCATAATGAGCTTCATACCTTGTACTCTTCATCAAGTATAATTAGAATGATAAAGTTAAGGAGGATGAGGTGGGCCGGCATGTAACACGAATGGGGGAGAAGAGGAATGCATATAGGATATAGGAAAGAGCCAACTGGGAAGACCAAGGCGTAGGTGGGTGGACAATATTAAAATGGATCTTAGAGAGATAGGATGGGATGATATGGATTGGATTGATCTGACTCAGGATAGGGACCAGTGGAGGGCTCTTGTGAACACGGTAATGAACCTTCGGGTTCCAAAAATGCTGGGAAATTCTTGAGTAGTTGCAGAATTGGCGGCTTCTCAAGAAGGGCTCAGCTCCATGAGTGAGTAAGTAAGCTAAAGTTTCATTGGGTGGGTGATTACAGATTCTCAGGTTATTTAACGACATTTTTTATGCCCATATATCATGAAACATCGCGTCTTTTGATGAATATAAACAATAACATTTAGAGAACGAGGAAGAAGCACAGTAGCCTGGATACAAAAATCTACAAGTAATTATTTGGTCTCTCGATATGGATCGAAACTGAGATCTTAGATCTTAAGCGGGAGTAACATCTGCTTTCAAAGCACTACAGAAGCACTTATAGAAATGTTGGTACCATTTACAATATTAATACATACTACACGTGTGTTGCACACTATCGACTGTTCAAAGTACATCTGAGATACACTGTGTTTGGGGTTTGGATTTGTCCCTTTCTTCGGGTGATTGGCTGTAATTATAGGTCTACTAATAGGATTCCGCCCGTCACGGTACCACAACGGTCTAAGGCATGTACTGTCTTCGCGCGCTCGGAAGCCGGGATCGAGGGTTCGAATCACACACAAGGCATGGATGTGTGCGTATGTGTTTATTCTGTGTTTGTGTTGTCCCGCTTTTAGATAGAGGCCTTGCGACGAGCTGATTACCCGTCCAAGGAGTCCTACCGTCTGTAAAATGATCAATGAAATTGAGAAATGAGCCCTATGCTCCAAAGTGGGAACGAGAAGAAAAAATATAAGGCTCCATTACTTTTAAATGTCTTAATGTAAGGTTCAGAGAAGTTCATTGAGGTACGCCTAGGCCCACTGGGGCTGTAGTGCCAAGGGGGGGGGGAAATGTAAGGTTAGTGTACTGGCATATTATTCCAAAGTTTCGGAATTTGCTCAAAACCGCGATCAGTACAACGACAACCCATCACTTGCAGACGGGACTATGGAGTAAATTATACCCCAGTCATGTACGTTGCAGACAGTGAACAGTGTCTGACACACATAGTATTGGCCAATGAATCGCAGAGCTAGAATTACTGTAAGTAATGTGTCTAGATGATCATCTGAACATTGAGACAAGAGATTATGCATGCCATTATTAAATAGAACATAATTATAATTTCACATGCTATATATCACGTGAACCTACATTTCGATCAATCACGTACATTATTCAGTTTTTCAACCATATTCGACTTGCATTTGTAATATGGTGTAACTTAAGTGCTTGGGTTTAGCCATTTCTCTGCAACATCCGTTCTAAATTGCATAAAACTAAACTATAATAATTAAATATTAATAAATTAATTAAAATATAATAATAATTAACAATCTGAACGGCGTCTTCAGTGGCAAAACACGTTACAATATTTAGTGAGAACACACGACTAATCCAACTATCAACTTTCTACGATGCAAGTCTATGCATATAAAGTAATTCTATTGGACAGATATATACAGATTTTAAACGAAAGTCTCAAGAAATCGAAACAAGTGACACGTCTTACATCCAGTTATATTAATGTTCCTGTTATTTGACGCGAAGCTCAGTGAACTTTGGACTAAGTAACTTGACCGTACAGTACTTATTCTGACTGCGATACACCCACACCCATTCGGCAATCAATAAGATAGCGATGTTTATTAATTCTAGCCCAGACAGCTGGTTACAACTATGTTAACACTATTCCCAGTTAGAAGAAATGGTCCACGAAAACACTGTGCAACTACAAGAAGGCCAATCATGTTGGCTAAGCCCATAGGACCAATAGCTAGCATGTGTAAGTAACTCTTGTTATAAAAAATATATTTCACTCTTTATTGGTTGCCATGAAAATATTTCAGGCAAGGGATTATAGTAATTTAATTGGTAGACTTAATATGTAGGCCACGCAGTCTCTATACATCCTTAGTAAATTCACAGAGACGTTTCATTTTCGTTAGTTCTGAGTAATCGTCTTTCTCTAAACCATGAAGAAATATTACACATTAATTAAAAAGACTCCACATAGGCTCGCTACATATTCTGACTCCTACGGATGTTACACTACACACAGTCATGTTCATAAAATGAAACCACAGAAATAATGTACACGTTAGATTACAATTCATTAATAATTCCCATAAATAAAAATCATTTATATGGTCGTCATTTTGATACATCTTCCTAAAATAAATACCCTAATACAGTTTACACACCTTTCAAAGGTCTGTCACAAACGCAGATCCCGGAATGGCAATGGTGTTGTTCTCACTACATAACTTCGCGTGACCACTGTGTTGACAGCTGATTGTGGACAGCCTCCAGCTATGCCTTGTTCATGAAACTAGGCCTATTTTCATTTCCTACAGGGTCCAGTATTCGAGGCCAACTCCATCTATCTGTCTATGGCTCTACAGCCCTTTGTTGGGCCTTGGACGCTTTCTCACTTTCTTTATATTTTACTCACTCGGTAGGACTCCTTGGACGGGGGATCAGCCCGTCACATGACAGCACAAACAGAATAAACGCACACAAATATCAACGCCTCGAGTGGGATTCGAATCCAGGACTGCAATGTTCTAGCGGGTGAAAACAGTTCATGCCTTAGACCGCGCGGTCACTGTGACCGGCAACAACTCCATCTAAAGGGCCCAAATTAGTAGCCCCCCCCCAGCTTATGACTGAAACGAATCCAGTGTCCAAGTCGTTGTGTTATTTTAAGTGTAGGTTCAGAAAATGCGAAATGTCCACCGGAATATTTGTATTGATCTACGTCACTTTCAAAGTGACCAACTGATCAGTTCACATGATCAGTGGAACGTAGAAACGCCTGCCATATTTTGATATTTCACGACCGGAATATGCAACTAGAGTGACTTACAGTAGATTAAATCAATTTTGTTAGCAATTTTATAACAGTTCTTACTTCTCCATAAAGTAAATTTAAAAGTTGCCATAAAAGTATGTAAAAGAAATTGCATTTAAGTAGGGCAACTCATGTTAAAAACCGTGTATCAGTCGGGGGAAAAGATGGACGGACGAACATACAGCTGAATAATGTGGCTTCGAATGAAGTTCGCTGTTCGAAATTTTAGTTGGGACTTTGCACGTTTACAGCTACGTGCTGTGCACTGGCTTCCAAAGAGCTTCTATTTTTGTGTGGTTTATTTACAACGCTGTCAGACTATACGGTAAACGCGCCATATTTCGAATACTTAAGATAGGAGCCATTTTTTTGTTGATAGAACGGTGAACCATTAGTACTTTGGTGCGTTCATGTCTAATACGAGAATTAGTACTTACTGTGATCTCATATGCAGGATATGTTAAAAAATTAAATAACAGCGTAAAAAATGTAAACGGTCTATGAAAATGATAATCAAATTTCTGATAGGCGACATAACTTCTTAAGAAATGTCTTTCATAAGAAGAACCATAATAAAGGGAAGAGAACACGAGGAACATACGTATACAGTAAGTAAATAGCCTTATTTGTTATAAAGAGGAAAGAGTCATGTTTGAAAAATATTAATTACATTAATATCAACTGACCTAATTCCTCACGCCGCACTATGGCCCTGGGGTCGACTCAGCTTCTAACAGAAATGACTACCAGGAATCTTTCTAGAGGGTAAAGGGAGGCAGGTACGTAAGACTGACAAACTCACCGCCATCTGCGAGCCGACTGTCTAGAATTTGGGAGCTTCGACGTCTCACAACCCTATGGGCCTCTACGGCCTATTTCAAAGATATCTTTACCTTTTACCTTTACATGAATATGTGCAAAATAATCATATAGTTTTTAACAGATGTTAACATCAAGTTACGATCTTGTGTGAACAAAAAAATGTCGAGTCATATTTCAAATTCGACAGCTTATCGAGTGACATGCTCGCACAAGCAGGTCTTTCAGAAAATCAGTTTTTGGTATCTTTTACAACCCGCGCAGAATTCTCGTGGATTCTACGCTCTATGTCTTCCTTTTAGTATCAGCCACCTAATAATGAATAAAGCACCGAAACTCTATAAAATAATGCTCCTAATTTCGGATGATCGAAAGTCGCAGTCATGTTAAGTATCCGGAATTAGGCAACGCACTATTAATCTAAACATGGCAGCATAACGGGGAATTGAAGCTTTTGTAAGCGATGGGAACACGTGATATATATGTTATAAAGCGTATAATTAAGTTCTCAACAACATTGCGCAAGCTAAAACTCGCGCCTGATTTCGAAAGCGAAAATATTGCATCAGATTTGGGGGAAGAACACACTGACGGTATAACTACACTACTACTTCAATATCAAAACTACCGCTGCTAAGGAGTTGGTCGGGTAGGAGGTGTAAGGTCCTGTGGCCACCACCGCAGTGCTGCCCTTTTTTTTTTTTATTGCTAGTGGGGTGAGACTAAGTCCCTTGTACTGCGGCCACTTCTGGCCTATTGTACCAGCCCAAGATGATAGGTGAGGGTGATTGCGGAGCAATTGGTGGAATGAAGATTGGCAGGGGAAACCGAAGTACTCGGAGGAAACCTGCCCCAGCGCCACTTTGTCCACCACAAATCCCACTTGACAAGACGCGGGATCGAACCCGGGCCGCCGCGATGGGAAGCCAGGGACTAACCGCTTGAGCTATGGCGCGACCCTCAGTGCTGCCCTTACTTCCTGTAAAATTATGCTATTCGAATTGCGCGCCTATCCGAAATATGGTGGCCTTATTCTATTATACATATGTAGGTAATGTCAAGTGGCAGGATGGTTGACGCATGATGAATTGGAAATAATCTGAAATGAAACGGTCGTGGCCTAACAGAGGTACTATCCCAGAATATGCGTGGAGAGAATGCGGAAAATCTCGAAAGACTTTGATCAGGTTGGCCGGTGTCCCGGCAGAGATTTGAACCGATAGCATCACAAAGAAGTGTCTACAGCGCTATCCCGTTCAAAACACAAAAAGCGCCTTGAAACGAATACGAGGGAAATTCTTATTTTTCTTATGTAAGTGTTTTGGAAGATGCTAAGTGCGAAGAATAGATCCCATTCTTATGAGAGGAAAATCGAATTTGAAAGTTATGCCTATATAAGACCTGAGGTCCGATAGTGACACCGTTTTGTGACCACAGTCATGGCCAGACAAGTTCTACTGTGACCACAATTGTGATAAAACTTGGAAGTAGGAAAATTTTATCCCTATAACAACCAGATGGTTAGAAAAGGAGTATAAGCTAAGGTATACGACGCCTGTGCGGGCCACGGTAGCCGAGCGGTCTAAGCCATGTACTGTCTTTGCTCGCTTGGAAAGCGGGATCGTGGGTTGGAATCCCACTCAGGGCATGGATGTTTAGTTTGTGTGTGTGCGTTTTTCT